>NC_091979.1:245248271-245340771 GCF_044704955.1 Pristiophorus japonicus
TTCCTCACTTTAAATACCCAGTGTCCCACACTCCAGAATACCCGGTGTACCTTACTCTCAATACTCAGTGTTCCTCACTGCCAATATCCTGTGCTCCTCACTCCAGAATACCCAGTGTTCCTCACTCTCAAGACCTGGTGTTCCTCAATCTTAATACCCAGTGTTCCTCACTCCAGAGTACCCAGTGTTCCTCAATCTCAATACCCAGTGCTCCACACTCCAGAATACCCATGTTCCTCACTCCGGAATACCCAGTGTTCCTCACTCGGAAAACCTAAGTGTACCTCACTCTCAATAGCCAGTGTTCCTCACTCCGCAGTACCCAGTGTTCCTCACTCTCAATACGCAGTGTTCCTCACTCTCAATGGCCAGTGTTCCGCACTCTGGAATATCCAGCGTTCCTCACTCCGGAATACCCACTGTTCCTCTCTCCAAAATACACAGTTTTACTCACTCCAGAATACTCAGTGTTCCTCACTCCGGAGTACTCAGTGTTCCTCACTCCGGAATACGCAGTGTCCGTCAGTCCGGAATATCCAGTGTTGCTCACTCCAGCATACCCAGTGTTCCTCACTCTCAATACACAGTGTTCCTCGCATCAGAAAACCCAGGGTTCCTCAATCTCAGGACCTGGTGTTCCTCAATCTCAATGCCCAGTGTTCCTCACTCCCAATACCCAGGGTTCCTCACTCTCAATACCCAGTGTTCCTCAATCTCAATACCCAGTGTTCCACACTCCCAATACCCAGCGTTCCTCACTCCGGAATACCCACTGTTCCTCTCTCCAAAATACACAGTGTTCCTCACTCCGGAATACCCTGTGTTCCTCACTCCGGATTACTCAGTGTTCTTCACTCCGGAATACGCAGTGTTCGTCAGTCCGGAATACCCAGTGTTCCTCTCCCCAGCATACCCAGTGTTCCTCACTCTCAATACCCAGTGTTCCTCGTGTCAGAAAACCCAGGGTTCCTCGCTCTCAAGGCCTGGTGTTCCACAATCTCAATGCACAGTGTACCTCACTCCGGAACACCCAGTGCTTCTCACTCTGGAATATCCAGTATTCCACAATCTCAATACCCTGTGCGCTTCACTCCAGAATAAGCAGTGTTCCTCACTCTGGAATATCCAGTGTTCCTCACTCCGGAATACCCAGTGCTCCTCATTCCAGAATACCCAATGTTGCCCACTCTGGATTACCCAGTGTTCCTCACTGCAGAATACCCAGTGTTCCTCACTCTCAATACCCAGTATTCCTCACTGCCAATACCCAGTGCTCCTCACTCCAGAATACCCAGTGTTCCTCACTCCAGAATACCCAGTGTTCCTCACTCTCAATACCCAGTATTCCTCACTGCCAATACCCAGTGCTCCTCACTCCAGAATACCCAGTGTTCCTCACTCTCTATACCCAGTGTTCCTCAATCTCAACACTAAGTGTTCCTCACTCTCAATACCCACTGCTCCTCACTCCAGAATACCCAGTGTTCCTCACTCTCAATACCCAGTATTCCTCACTGCCAATACCCAGTGCTCCTCACTCCAGAATACCCAGTGTTCCTCACTCTCTATACCCAGTGTTCCTCAATCTCAACACTAAGTATTCCTCACTCTCAATACCCAGTGCTCCTCACTTCAGAATACCCAGTGTTCCTCACTCTCAATACCCAGTGTTCCTCCATCTCAATACCCGGTGTTCCTCACTCCAGAATACACAGTGTACCTCACTCCGGAATACACAGTGTTCCTCACTCCGGAATACCCAGTATTCCTCAATCTCAATACCTAGTGCTCCTCACTCCAGAATACCCAGTGTTCCTCACTCCGGAATATCCAGTGTTCCTCACTCCGGAATAGCCAGTGTTCCTCACTCCGGAATACCAGTGCTCCTCACTCTCAATACACAGTGTGCCTCAGTCCGGAATACCAAATGTTCCTCACTCTCAATACCCAGTGTTCCTCACTCCGGAATACCCAGTGTTCCTCACTCCGGAATACCCAGTGTACCTCACTCTCAATACTCAGTGTTCCTCACTGCCAATATCCTGTGCTCCTCACTCCAGAATACCCAGTGTTCCTCACTCTCAAGACCTGGTGTTCCTCAATCTTAATACCCAGTGTTCCTCACTCCAGAATACCCAGTGTACCTCACTCGGGAAAACCCAGTGTTCCTTACTCTGGAATACCCAGTATTCCACAATCTCAATACCCAGTGTTCCTCACTACAGAATACCGAGTGTACTTCACTCCGGAATACCCGTGTTCCTCACTCTGGAATACCCAGTATTCCACAATCTCAATACCCAGTGCTCCTCACTCCGGAATATCCAGTGTTCCTCACTCCGGAATAACCAGTGTTCCTCACTCCGGAATACCCAGCGTTCCTCACACTCAATGCCCAGTGTTCCTCACTCCGGAATACCAGTGTTCCTCACTCTCAATACACAGTGTGCCTCAGTCCGGAAAACCAAGTGTTCCTCACTCTCAATACCCAGTGTTCCTCACTCCGGAATACCCAGTGTTCCTCACTCCGGAATACCCAGTGTTCCTCACTTTAAATACCCAGTGTCCCACACTCCGGAATACCCGGTGTACCTTACTCTCAATACTCAGTGTTCCTCACTGCCAATATCCTGTGCTCCTCACTCCAGAATACCCAGTGTTCCTCACTCTCAAGACCTGGTGTTCCTCAATCTTAATACCCAGTGTTCCTCACTCCAGAATACCCAGTGTTCCTCAATCTCAATACCCAGTGCTCCACACTCCAGAATACCCATGTTCCTCACTCCGGAATACCCAGTGTTCCTCACTCGGAAAACCTAAGTGTACCTCACTCTCAATAGCCAGTGTTCCTCACTCCGCAGTACCCAGTGTTCCTCACTCTCAATACGCAGTGTTCCTCACTCTCAATGGCCAGTGTTCCGCACTCTGGAATATCCAGCGTTCCTCACTCCGGAATACCCACTGTTCCTCTCTCCAAAATACACAGTTTTACTCACTCCAGAATACTCAGTGTTCCTCACTCCGGAGTACTCAGTGTTCCTCACTCCGGAATACGCAGTGTCCGTCAGTCCGGAATATCCAGTGTTGCTCACTCCAGCATACCCAGTGTTCCTCACTCTCAATACACAGTGTTCCTCGCATCAGAAAACCCAGGGTTCCTCAATCTCAAGACCTGGTGTTCCTCAATCTCAATGCCCAGTGTTCCTCACTCCCAATACCCAGGGTTCCTCACTCTCAATACCCAGTGTTCCTCAATCTCAATACCCAGTGTTCCTCACTCCCAATACCCAGCGTTCCTCACTCCGGAATACCCACTGTTCCTCTCTCCAAAATACACAGTGTTCCTCACTCCGGAATACCCTGTGTTCCTCACTCCGGATTACTCAGTGTTCTTCACTCCGGAATACGCAGTGTTCGTCAGTCCGGAATACCCAGTGTTCCTCTCCCCAGCATACCAAGTGTTCCTCACTCTCAATACCCAGTGTTCCTCGCGTCAGAAAACCCAGGGTTCCTCACTCTCAAGGCCTGGTGTTCCACAATCTCAATGCACAGTGTACCTCACTCCGGAACACCCAGTGTTTCTCACTCTGGAATATCCAGTATTCCACAATCTCAATACCCTGTGCGCTTCACTCCAGAATAAGCAGTGTTCCTCACTCTGGAATATCCAGTGTTCCTCACTCCGGAATACCCAGTGCTCCTCATTCCAGAATACCCAATGTTTCCCACTCTGGATTACCCAGTGTTCCTCACTGCAGAATACCCAGTGTTCCTCACTCTCAACACCCAGTATTCCTCACTGCCAATACCCAGTGCTCCTCACTCTCTATACCCAGTGTTCCTCAATCTCAACACTAAGTGTTCCTCACTCTCAATACCCACTGCTCCTCACTCCAGAATACCCAGTGTTCCTCACTCTCAATACCCAGTATTCCTCACTGCCAATACCCAGTGCTCCTCACTCCAGAATACCCAGTGTTCCTCACTCTCTATACCCAGTTTTCCTCAATCTCAACACTAAGTATTCCTCACTCTCAATACCCAGTGCTCCTCACTTCAGAATACCCAGTGTTCCTCACTCTCAATACCCAGTGTTCCTCCATCTCAATACCCGGTGTTCCTCACTCCAGAATACACAGTGTACCTCACTCCGGAATACACAGTGTTCCTCACTCCGGAATACCCAGTATTCCTCAATCTCAATACCCACTGCTCTTCACTCCAGAATACCCAGTGTTCCTCACTCCGGAATATCCAGTGTTCCTCACTCCGGAATAACCAGTGTTCCTCACTCCGGAATACCCAGCGTTCCTCACATTCAATGTCCATTGTTCCTCACTCTCAATACCCAGTGTTCCTCACTCCGGAATAGCAGTGTTCCTCACTCTCAATACACAGTGTGCCTCAGTCCGGAATACCAAATGTTCCTCACTCTCAATACCCAGTGTTCCTCACTCCGGAATACCCAGTGTTCCTCACTCCGGAATACCCAGTGTACCTCACTCTCAATACTCAGTGTTCCTCACTGCCAATATCCTGTGCTCCTCACTCCAGAATACCCAGTGTTCCTCACTCTCAAGACCTGGTGTTCCTCAATCTTAATACCCAGTGTTCCTCACTCCAGAATACCCAGTGTACCTCACTCGGGAAAACCCAGTGTTCCTTACTCTGGAATACCCAGTATTCCACAATCTCAATACCCAGTGTTCCTCACTACAGAATACCGAGTGTACTTCACTCCGGAATACCCGTGTTCCTCACTCTGGAATACCCAGTATTCCACAATCTCAATACCCAGTGCTCCTCACTCCAGAATACCCAGTGTTCCTCACTCCGGAATATCCAGTGTTCCTCACTCCGGAATAACCAGTGTTCCTCACTCCGGAATACCCAGCGTTCCTCACACTCAATGCCCATTGTTCCTCACTCTCAATACCCAGTGTTCCTCACTCCGGAATACCAGTGTTCCTCACTCTCAATACACAGTGTGCCTCAGTCCGGAATACCAAGTGTTCCTCACTCTCAATACCCAGTGTTCCTCACTCCGGAATACCCAGTGTTCCTCACTCCGGAATACCCAGTGTTCCTCACTTTAAATACCCAGTGTCCCTCACTCCGGAATACCCAGTGTACCTTACTCTCAATACTCAGTGTTCCTCACTGCCAATATCCTGTGCTCCTCACTCCAGAATACCCAGTGTTCCTCACTCTCAAGACCTGGTGTTCCTCAATCTTAATACCCAGTGTTCCTCACTCCAGAATACCCAGTGTTCCTCAATCTCAATACCCAGTGCTCCACACTCCAGAATACCCATGTTCCTCACTCCGGAATACCCAGTGTTCCTCACTCGGAAAACCTAAGTGTACCTCACTCTCAATAGCCAGTGTTCCTCACTCCGCAGTACCCAGTGTTCCTCACTCTCAATACGCAGTGTTCCTCACTCTCAATAGCCAGTGTTCCGCACTCTGGAATACCCAGCGTTCCTCACTCCGGAATACCCACTTTTCCTCTCTCCAAAATACACAGTTTTACTCACTCCAGAATACTCAGTGTTCCTCACTCCGGAGTACTCAGTGTTCCTCACTCCGGAATACGCAGTGTCCGTCAGTCCGGAATATCCAGTGTTGCTCACTCCAGCATACCCAGTGTTCCTCGCTCTCAATACCCAGTGTTCCCCGCATCAGAAAACCCAGGGTTCCTCAATCTCAAGACCTGGTGTTCCTCAATCTCAATACCCAGTGTTCCTCACTCCCAATACCCAGCGTTCCTCACTCCGGAATACCCACTGTTCCTCTCTCCAAAATACACAGATTTCCTCACTCCGGAATACCCTGTGTTCCTCACTCCGGATTACTCAGTGTTCTTCACTCCGGAATACGCAGTGTTCGTCTCCCCAGCATACCCAGTGTTCCTCACTCTCAATACCCAGTGTTCCTCGTGTCAGAAAACCCAGGGTTCCTCACTCTCAAGGCCTGGTGTTCCACAATCTCAATGCACAGTGTACCTCACTCCGGAACACCCAGTGTTTCTCACTCTGGAATATCCAGTATTCCACAATCTCAATACCCTGCGCGCTTCACTCCAGAATAAGCAGTGTTCCTCACTCTGAAATATCCAGTGTTCCTCACTCCGGAATACCCAGTGCTCCTCATTCCAGAATACCAATGTTGCCCACTCTGGATTACCCAGTGTTCCTCACTGCAGAATACCCAGTGTTCCTCACTCTCAATACCCAGTATTCCTCACTGCCAATACCCAGTGCTCCTCACTCCAGAATACCCAGTGTTCCTCACTCCGGAATACCCAGTGTTCCTCACTCTCAATACCCAGTATTCCTCACTGCCAATACCCAGTGCTCCTCACTCCAGAATACCCAGTGTTCCTCACTCTCTATACCCAGTGTTCCTCAATCTCAACACTAAGTGTTCCTCACTCTCAATACCCAGTGCTCCTCACTCCAGAATACCCAGTGTTCCTCACTCTCAATACCCAGTATTCCTCACTGCCAATACCCAGTGCTCCTCACTCCAGAATACCCAGTGTTCCTCACTCTCTATACCCAGTGTTCCTCAATCTCAACACTAAGTATTCCTCACTCTCAATACCCAGTGCTTCTCACTTCAGAATACCCAGTGTTCCTCACTCTCAATACCCAGTGTTCCTCCATCTCAATATCCGGTGTTCCTCACTCCAGAATACACAGTGTACCTCACTCCGGAATAACCAGTGTTCCTCACTCCGGAATACCCAGCGTTCCTCATACTCAATGCCCATTGTTCCTCACTCCAGAATACCAGTGTTCCTCACTCTCAATATACAGTGTGCCTCAGCCCGGAATACCAAGTGTTCCTCACTCTCAATACCCAGTGTTCCTCACTCCGGAATACCCAGTGTTCCTCACTCCGGAATACCCAGTGTTCCTCACTTTAAATACCCAGTGTCCCTCACTCCGGAATACCCAGTGTACCTTACTCTCAATACTCAGTGTTCCTCACTGCCAATATCCTGTGCTCCTCACTCCAGAATACCCAGTGTTCCTCACTCTCAAGACCTGGTGTTCCTCAATCTTAATACACAGTGTTCCTCACTCCAGAATACCCAGTGTAACTCACTCGGGAAAACCCAGTGTTCCTCACTCTGGAATACCCAGTATTCCACAATCTCAATACCCAGTGCTCCTCTGTACAGAATACCCAGTGTTCCTCACTCTGAAATATCCAGTGTTCCTCACTCTGGAATACCCAGTGCCCTTCACTCCAGAATACCCAGTATTGCCCACCCTGGATTACCCAGTGTTCCTCACTCCGGAATACCCAGTGTTCCTCAATCTCAACACCCAGTGTTCCTCACTCTCAATACCCAGTGCTCCTCGTTCCAGAATACCCAGTGTTCCTCACTCTCTATACCCAGTGTTGCTCCATCTCAATACCCGGTGTTTCTCACTCCAGAATACACAGTGTACCTCACTCTGGAATACCCAGTGTTCCTCACTCCAGAATACCCAGTATTCCTCAATCTCAATACCCAGTGCTCCTCACTCCAGAATATTCAGTGTTCCTCACGCCACAATAACCAGTGTTCCTCACTCCGGAATACCCAGCATTCCCCACTCTCAATACCAAGTGCTCCTCACTCACAATACCCAGTGTTCCTCACTCCGGAATACCCAGTGTTCTTCACTCCCAATACCCAGTGTTCTTCACTCCGGAGTACACAGGGTTCATCACTCTCAATACCCAGTGTTCTTCACCCCGGAATACACAGTGTTCCTCATTCCAGAATACTCAGTGTTCCTCACTCTCAATACTCAGTGTTCTCCATTCCGAATTACCAAGCGTTCCTCACTCTCAATACCCAGTGTTCCTCACTCCGGAATACCCAGTGTTTCTCACTCCGGAATACCCAGTGTTCCTCACTCTCAATACCCAGTGTTTTTCACTCTCAATACCCAGTGTTCCTCACTCCGGAATACCCAGTGTTTCTCACTCCGGAATACCCAGTGTTCCTCACTCTCAATACCCAGTGTTTTTCACTCCCAATACCCAGTGTTCCTCACTCCGGAATGCCCAATGTTCCTCACTGCCAATATCCAGTGCTCCTCACTCCACAATACCCACTGTTCCTCTCTCCAAAATACAGTGATCCTCACTCCGGAATACTCAGTATTCTTCACTCTCAATACCCAGTGTTCCTCAATCTCAATACCCAGTGCACCACACTCTAGAATACCCAGTGTTCCTCATTCTGGAATACCCAGCGTTCCTCACTCCGGAATACCCACTGTTCCTCTCGCCAAAATACACAGTGTTCCTCACTCCAGAATACCCAGTGTTCCTCACTCCGGATTACTCAGTGTTCTTCACTCCGGAATACGCAGTGTTCGTCAGTCCGGAATACCCAGTGTTCCTCTCCCCAGCATACCCAGTGTTCCTCACTCTCAATATCCAGTGTTCCTCGCGTCAGAAAACCCAGGGTTCCTCACTCTCAAGGCCTGGTGTTCCACAATCTCAATGCCCAGTGTTCCTCACTCCAGAATACACAGTGTACCTCACTCCGGAACACCCAGTGTTTCTCACTCTGGAATATCCAGTATTTCACAATCTTAATACCCTGTGCGCTTCACTCCAGAATAAGCAGTGTTCCTCACTCTGGAATATCCAGTGTTCCTCACTCCGGAATACCCAGTGCTCCTCGTTCCAGAATACCCAATGTTCCCCACTCTGGATTACCCAGTGTTCCTCACTGCAGAATACCCAGTGTTCCTCACTCTCAATACCCAGTATTCCTCACTGCCAATACCCAGTGCTCCTCACTCCAGAATACCCAGTGTTCCTCACTCCGGAATACCCAGTGTTCCTCACTCTCAATAGCCAGTATTTCTCACTGCCAATACCCAGTGTTCCTCACTCTCTATACCCAGTGTTCCTCAATCTCAACACTAAGTGTTCCTCACTCTCAATACCCAGTGCTCCTCACTCCAGAATACCCAGTGTTCCTCACTCTCAATGCCCAGTATTCCTCACTGCCAATACCCAGTGCTCCTCACTCCAGAATACCCAGTGTTACTGACTCTCTATACCCAGTGTTCCTCAATCTCAACACTAAGTGTTCCTCACTCTCAATACCCAGTGCTCCTCACTTCAGAATACCCAGTGTTCCTCACTCTCAATACCCAGTGTTCCTCCATCTCAATACCCGGTGTTCCTCACTCCAGAATACACAGTGTACCTCACTCCGGAATACACAGTGTTCCTCACTCCGGAATACCCAGTATTCCTCAATCTCAATACCCAGTGCTCCTCACTTCAGAATACTCAGTGTTCCTCACTCTCAATACCCAGTGTTCCTCCATCTCAATACCCGGTGTTCCTCACTCCAGAATACCCAGTGTTCCTCACTCTCAATACCCAGTGTTCTTCACTCCGAATTACCCAGCGTTCCTCAATCTCAATACCCAGTGTTCCTCACTCCGGAATACCCAGCGTTCCTCATTCCGGAATACCCCGTGTTCCTCACGCTCAATGCCCAATGTTGCTCACTCTCAATACCCAGTGCACCTCACTCCAAAATACCCAGCGTTCCTCACTCCAGAATACCCAGTATTCCTCAATCTCAATACCCAGTGCTCCTCACTCCAGAATATTCAGTGTTCCTCACTCCGCAATAACCAGTGTTCCTCACTCCGGAATACCCAGCATTCCCCTCTCTCAATACCAAGTGCTCCTCACTCACAATACCTAGCGTTCCTCACTCCGGAATACCCAGTGTTCTTCACTTCCAATATCCAGTGTTCTTCACTCCGGAGTACACAGGGTTCATCGCTCTCAATACACAGTGTTCTTCACCCCGGAATACACAGTGTTCTTCATTCCGGAATACCCAGTGTTCCTCACTTTCAAAAGCCAGTGTTTTCCACTCCGAATTACCCAGCGTTCCACAATCTCAATACCCAGTGTTCCTCACTCTGGAATACCCAGTGTTTCTCATTCCGGAATACCCAGTGTTCCTGACTCCAGAATACCCAATATCCCCCACTCCAATACCCACTGTTTTTCCACTCCCAATGCCCAGTGTTCCTCACTCCGGAATACCCAGTGTTCCTCACTGCCAATATCCAGTGCTCCTCACTCCAGAATACCCAGTGTTCCTCACTCTCAATACCCAGTGTTCTTCACTCCGAATTACCCAGCGTTCCTCACTCTCAATATCCAGTGTTCCTCACTCCGGAATACCCAGTGTTCCTCACGTTCAATACCCAGTGTTACTCACTCCGGAATACCAAGTGTACCTCACTCTCAATACTCAGTGTACCTCACTCTCAATACTCAGTGTTCCTCACTGCCAATATCCTGTGCTCCTCACTCCAGAATACCCAGTGTTCCTCATTCTCAAGACCCGGTGTTCCTCAATCTCAATACCCAGTGTTCCTCACTCCGGAATACCAGTGTTCCTCACTCTCAATACACAGTGTGCCTCAGTCCGGAATACCAAGTGTTCCTCACTCTCAATACTCAGTGTTCCTCACTCCGGAATATCAAGTGTTCCTCACTCCGGAATACCCAGTGATCCTCAATCTCAATACCCAGTGTTCCTCACTCTCAATACCCAGTGTTCCTCGCTCTGGAATACCCAGTGTTCCTCACTCCGGAATACCCAGTGTTACTCACTCCGGAATACGCAGTGTTCGTCAGTCCGGAATACCCAGTGTTCCTCACCCCGGCATACCCAGTGTTCCTCACTCTCAATACCCAGTGTTCCTCGCGTCAGAAAACGCAGGGTTCCTCACTCTCAAAACCTGGTGTTCCTCAGTCTCAATGCCCAGTGTTCCTCACTCCAGAATACACAGTGCACCTCACTCTGGAACACCCAGTGTTTCTCACTCTGGAATATCTAGTATTCCACAATCACAATACCCTGTGCGCCTCACTCCAGAATACCCAGTGTTCCTCACTCCGGAATATCCAGTGTTCCTCACTCCAGAATACCCAGTGCTCCTCATTCCAGAATACCCAGTGTTCCCCACTCTGGATTACCCAGTGTTCCTCATTGCGGAATACCCAGTGTTCGTCACTCCGGAATACCCAGTGTTCCTCACTCTCAATTCCCAGTATTCCTCACTGCCAATACCCAGTGCTCCTCAATCCAGAATACCCAGTGTTCCTCACTCTCTATACCCAGTGTTCCTCAATCTCAACACTAAGTGTTCCTCACTCTCAATACCCAGTGCTCCTCACTCCAGAATACCCAGTGTTCCTCACTCTCAATACCCAGTATTCCTCACTGCCAATACCCAGTGCTCCTCACTCCAGAATACCCAGTGTTCCTCACTCTCTATACCCAGTGTTCCTCAATCTCAACACTAAGTGTTCCTCACTCTCAATACCCACTGCTCCTCCATCTCACTACCCGGTGTTCCTCACTCCAGAATGCACAGTGTACCTCACTCCGGAATACCCAGTGTTCCGCACTCCTCAACACTAAGTGTTCCTCTCTCTCAATACCCAGTGCTCCTCACTCCAGAATACCCAGTGTTCCTCAATCTCAATACCCAGTGCTCCACACTCCAGAATACCCATGTTCCTCACTCCGGAATACCCAGTATTCCTCACTCGGAAAACCTAAGTGTACCTCACTCTCAATAGCCAGTGTTCCTCACTCCGCAGTACCCAGTGTTCCTCACTCTCAATACGCAGTGTTCCTCACTCTCAATAGCCAGTGTTCCGCACTCTGGAATATCCAGCGTTCCTCACTCCGGAATACCCACTGTTCCTCTCTCCAAAATACACAGTTTTACTCACTCCAGAATACTCAGTGTTCCTCACTCTGGAGTACTCAGTGTTCCTCACTCCGGAATACGCAGTGTCCGTCAGTCCGGAATATCCAGTGTTGCTCACTCCAGCATACCCAGTTTCCTCACTCTCAATACCCAGTGTTCCTCGCATCAGAAAACCCAGGGTTCCTCAATCTCAAGACCTGGTGTTCCTCAATCTCAATGCCCAGTGTTCCTCACTCCCAATACCCAGGGTTCCTCACTCTCAATACCCAGTGTTCCTCAATCTCAATACCCAGTGTTCCTCACTCCCAATACCCAGCGTTCCTCACTCCGGAATACCCACTGTTCCTCTCTCCAAAATACACAATGTTCCTCACTCCGGAATACCCTGTGTTCCTCACTCCGGATTACTCAGTGTTCTTCACTCCGGAATACGCAGTGTTCGTCAGTCCGGAATACCCAGTGTTCCTCTCCCCAGCATACCCAGTGTTCCTCACTCTCAATATCCAGTGTTCCTCGCGTCAGAAAACCCAGGGTTCCTCACTCTCAAAGCCTGGTGTTCCACAATCTCAATGCCCAGTGTTCCTCACTCCAGAATACACAGTGTACCTCACTCCGGAACACCCAGTGTTTCTCACTCTGGAATATCCAGTATTCCACAATCTTAATACCCTGTGCGCTTCACTCCAGAATAAGCAGTGTTCCTCACCCTGGAATATCCAGTGTTCCTCACTCCGGAATACCCAGTGCTCCTCATTCCAGAATACCCAATGTTCCCCACTCTGGATTACCCAGTGTTCCTCACTGCAGAATACCCAGTGTTCCTCACTCTCAATACCCAGTATTCCTCACTGCCAATACCCAGTGCTCCTCACTCCAGAATACCCAGTGTTCCTCACTCCGGAATACCCAGTGTTCCTCACTCTCAATAGCCAGTATTTCTCACTGCCAATACCCAGTGTTCCTCACTCTCTATACCCAGTGTTCCTCAATCTCAACACTAAGTGTTCCTCACTCTCAATACCCAGTGCTCCTCACTCCAGAATACCCAGTGTTCCTCACTCTCAATACCCAGTATTCCTCACTGCCAATACCCAGTGCTCCTCACTCCAGAATACCCAGTGTTACTGACTCTCTATACCCAGTGTTCCTCAATCTCAACACTAAGTGTTCCTCACTCTCAATACCCAGTGCTCCTCACTTCAGAATACCCAGTGTTCCTCACTCTCAATACCCAGTGTTCCTCCATCTCAATACCCGGTGTTCCTCACTCCAGAATACACAGTGTACCTCACTCCGGAATACACAGTGTTCCTCACTCCGGAATACCCAGTATTCCTCAATCTCAATACCCAGTGCTCCTCACTTCAGAATACCCAGTGTTCCTCACTCTCAATACCCAGTGTTCCTCCATCTCAATACCCGGTGTTCCTCACTCCAGAATACCCAGTGTTCCTCACTCTCAATACCCAGTGTTCTTCACTCCGAATTACCCAGCGTTCCTCAATCTCAATACCCAGTGTTCCTCACTCCGGAATACCCAGCGTTCCTCATTCCGGAATACCCCGTGTTCCTCACGCTCAATGCCCAATGTTGCTCACTCTCAATACCCAGTGCACCTCACTCCAAAATACCCAGCGTTCCTCACTCCAGAATACCCAGTATTCCTCAATCTCAATACCCAGTGCTCCTCACTCCAGAATATTCAGTGTTCCTCACTCCGCAATAACCAGTGTTCCTCACTCCGGAATACCCAGCATTCCCCACTCTCAATACCAAGTGCTCCTCACTCACAATACCCAGTGTTCCTCACTCCGGAATACCCAGTGTTCTTCACTCCCAATAACCAGTGTTCTTCACTCCGAAGTACACAGGGTTCATCACTCTCAATACCCAGTGTTCTTCACCCCGGAATACACAGTGTTCCTCATTCCAGAATACTCAGTGTTCCTCACTCTCAATACCCAGTGTTTTCCATTCCGAATTACCCAGCATTCCTCACTCTTAATACCCAGTGTTCCTCACTCCGGAATACCCAGTGTTTCTCACTCCGGAATACCCACTGTTCCTCACTGCCAATATCCAGTGCTCCTCACTCCAGAATGCCCAGTGTTCCTCTCTCCAAAATACAGTGTTCCTCACTCCGGAATACCCCGTGTTCCTCACTCTCAATACCCAGTGTTCCTCAATCTCAATACCCAGTGTTCCTCAATCTCAATACACAGTGCACCACACTCTAGAATACCCAGTGTTCCTCACTCTGGAATAACCAGCATTCCTCACTCCGGAATACCCACTGTTCCTCTCGACAAAATACACAGTCTTCCTCACTCCGGAATACTCAGTGTTCCTCACTCTGGAATACGCAGTGTTCATCAGTCCGGAATACCCAGTGTTCCTCACCCCGGCATACCCAGTGTTCCTCACTCTCAATACCCAGTGTTCCTCGCGTCAGAAAACCCAGGGTTCCTCACTCTCAAGGCCTGGTGTTCCTCAATCTCAATGCCCAGTGTTCCTCACTCCAGAATACACAGTGTACCTCACTCCGGAACACCCAGTGTTTCTCACTCTGGAATATCCAGTATTCCACAATCTCAATACGCTGTGCGCCTCACTCCAGAATACGCAGTGTTCCTCACTCCGGAATATCCAGTGTTCCTCACTCCGGAATACCCAGTGCTCCTCATTCCAGAATACCCAATGTTCCCCACTCTGGATTACCCAGTGTTCCTCACTGCGGAATACCCAGTGTTCCTCACTCTCAATACCCAGTATTCCTCACTGCCAATACCCAGTATTCCTCACTCCAGAATACCCAGTGTTCCTCACTCTCTATACCCAATGTTCCTCACTCTGGAATACGCACTGTTCCTCACTCCGGAATACCCACTGTTCCTCCCTCCAAAATACACAGTGTTCCTCACTCCGGAATACCCAGTGTTCCTCACTCCGGAGTACCCAGTGTTCCTCACTCCAGAATACACAGTGCTCATCAGTCCGGAATACCCAGTGTTCCTCAGCCCGGAATACCGAGTGTACCTCACTCTCAATACCCATGTTCCTCACGTCAGAAAACCCAGGGTTCCTCACTCTGGAATACCCTGTGTTCCTCACTTCGGAATACCCAGTGATCCTTACTCTCAATACCCAGTGTTCCTCACTCCAGAATACCCAGTATTCCTCACTACCAATAACCAGTGTTTTTCACTCCCAATACCCAGTGTTTCTCACTCCGGAATACGCAGTGTTCCTCACTCTCAAGACCTAGTGTTCCTCACTGCCGATATCCGGTGCTCCTCACTCCAGAATACCCTGTGTTCCTCACTCTCAAGACCGGTGTTCCTCAATCTCAATACCCAGTGTTCCTCACTCCAGAATACCGAGTGTACTTCATCCGGAATACCCGGTGTTCCTCACTCTGGAATACCCAATATTCCACAATCTCAATATTCAGTGCTACTCTCTCCAGAATACCCAGTGTTCCTCACTCCGGAATATCCAGTGTTCCTCACACCGGAATAACCAGTGTTCCTCACTCCGGAATACCCAGCGTTCCTCACACTCAATGCCCATTGTTCCTCACTCTTAATACCCAGTGTTCCTCACTCCGGAATACCAGTGTTCCTCACTCTCAATACACAGTGTGCCTCAGTCCGGAATACCAAGTGTTCTTCACTCTCAATACCCAGTGTTCCTCACTCCGGAATACCCAGTGTTCCTCAATCTCAATACCCAGTGATCCTCAATCTCAATACCCAGTGTTCCTCACTCTGGAATATCCAGTGTTCCTCACTCCGGAATAACCACTGTTCCTCACTCCGGTATACCCAGTGATCCTCAATCTCAATACCCAGTGTTCCTCGCTTTGGAATATCCAGTGTTCCTCACTCCGGAATAACCACTGTTCCTCACTCCGGAATACCCACCGTTCCTCTCTCCAAAATACACATTGTTCCTCACTCCGGAATACCAAGAGTTCCTCACTCCGGAGTACCCAGTGTTGCTCACTCCGGAATACGCAGTGTTCATCAGTCTGGAATACCCAGTGTTCCTCACCCCGGAATACCGAGTGTACTTCACTCTCAATACCCAGTGTTCCTCACGTCAGAAAACCCAGGATACCTCACTCCGGAATACCCAGTGTTCCTCACGCTCAATACCAAGTGACCCTCACTCTGGAATACCCAGTGTTCCTCAATCTGAAATACCCAGTGTACCTCACTCTCAATAGCCAGTGTTCCTCACTCTGCAGTCCCCAGTGTTCCTCACTCTCAATACAGTGTTCCTCACTCTCAATACCCAGTGTTCCTCAATCTCAATACCCAGTGCACCACACTCTAGAATACCCAGTGTTCCTCACTCTGGAATAACCAGCGTTCCTCACTCCGGAATACCCACTGTTCCTCTCGACAAAATACACAGTGTTCCTCACTCCGGAATACTCAGTGTTCCTCACTCTGGAATACGCAGTGTTCATCAGTCCGGAATACCCAGTGTTCCTCACCCCGGCATACCCAGTGTTCCCCACTCTCAATACCCAGTGTTCCTCGCGTCAGAAAACCCAGGATTCCTCACTCTCAAGGCCTGGTGTTCCTCAATCTCAATGCCCAGTGTTCCTCACTCCAGAATACACAGTGTACCTCACTCCGGAACACTCATTGTTTCTCACTCTGGAATATCCAGTATTCCACAATCTCAATACCCTGTGCGCCTCACTCCAGAATACGCAGTGTTCCTCACTCCGGAATATCCAGTGTTCCTCACTCCGGAATACCCAATGTTCCCCACTCTGGATTACCCAGTGTTCCTCACTGCGGAATACCCAGTGTTCCTCACTCTCAATACCCAGTATTCCTCACTGCCAATACCCAGTATTCCTCCCTCCAAAATACACAGTGTTCCTCACTCCGGAATACCCAGTGTTCCTCACTCCGGAGTACCCAGTGTTCCTCACTCCAGAATACACAGTGCTCATCAGTCCGGAATACCCAGTGTTCCTCAGCCCGGAATACCGAGTGTACCTCACTCTCAATACCCATGATCCTCACGTCAGAAAACCCAGGGTTTCTCACTCTGGAATACCCTGTGTTCCTCACTTCGGAATACCCAGTGATCCTTACTCTCAATACCCAGTGTTCCTCACTCCAGAATACCCAGTATTCCTCACTACCAATAACCAGTGTTTTTCACTCCCAATACCCAGTGTTCCTCACTCCGGAATACGCAGTGTTCCTCACTCTCAAGACCTAGTGTTCCTCACTGCCGATATCCGGTGCTCCTCACTCCAGAATACCCTGTGTTACTGACTCTCTATACCCAGTGTTCCTCAATCTCAACACTAAGTGTTCCTCACTCTCAATACCCAGTGCTCCTCACTTCAGAATACCCAGTGTTCCTCACTCTCAATACCCAGTGTTCCTCCATCTCAATACCCGGTGTTCCTCACTCCAGAATACACAGTGTACCTCACTCCGGAATACACAGTGTTCCTCACTCCGGAATACCCAGTATTCCTCAATCTCAATACCCAGTGCTCCTCACTTCAGAATACCCAGTGTTCCTCACTCTCAATACCCAGTGTTCCTCCATCTCAATACCCGGTGTTCCTCACTCCAGAATACCCAGTGTTCCTCACTCTCAATACCCAGTGTTCTTCACTCCGAATTACCCAGCGTTCCTCAATCTCAATACCCAGTGTTCCTCACTCCGGAATACCCAGCGTTCCTCATTCCGGAATACCCCGTGTTCCTCACGCTCAATGCCCAATGTTGCTCACTCTCAATACCCAGTGCACCTCACTCCAAAATACCCAGCGTTCCTCACTCCAGAATACCCAGTATTCCTCAATCTCAATACCCAGTGCTCCTCACTCCAGAATATTCAGTGTTCCTCACTCCGCAATAACCAGTGTTCCTCACTCCGGAATACCCAGCATTCCCCACTCTCAATACCAAGTGCTCCTCACTCACAATACCCAGTGTTCCTCACTCCGGAATACCCAGTGTTCTTCACTCCCAATAACCAGTGTTCTTCACTCCGAAGTACACAGGGTTCATCACTCTCAATACCCAGTGTTCTTCACCCCGGAATACACAGTGTTCCTCATTCCAGAATACTCAGTGTTCCTCACTCTCAATACCCAGTGTTTTCCATTCCGAATTACCCAGCATTCCTCACTCTTAATACCCAGTGTTCCTCACTCCGGAATACCCAGTGTTTCTCACTCCGGAATACCCACTGTTCCTCACTGCCAATATCCAGTGCTCCTCACTCCAGAATGCCCAGTGTTCCTCTCTCCAAAATACAGTGTTCCTCACTCCGGAATACCCCGTGTTCCTCACTCTCAATACCCAGTGTTCCTCAATCTCAATACCCAGTGTTCCTCAATCTCAATACACAGTGCACCACACTCTAGAATACCCAGTGTTCCTCACTCTGGAATAACCAGCATTCCTCACTCCGGAATACCCACTGTTCCTCTCGACAAAATACACAGTCTTCCTCACTCCGGAATACTCAGTGTTCCTCACTCTGGAATACGCAGTGTTCATCAGTCCGGAATACCCAGTGTTCCTCACCCCGGCATACCCAGTGTTCCTCACTCTCAATACCCAGTGTTCCTCGCGTCAGAAAACCCAGGGTTCCTCACTCTCAAGGCCTGGTGTTCCTCAATCTCAATGCCCAGTGTTCCTCACTCCAGAATACACAGTGTACCTCACTCCGGAACACCCAGTGTTTCTCACTCTGGAATATCCAGTATTCCACAATCTCAATACGCTGTGCGCCTCACTCCAGAATACGCAGTGTTCCTCACTCCGGAATATCCAGTGTTCCTCACTCCGGAATACCCAGTGCTCCTCATTCCAGAATACCCAATGTTCCCCACTCTGGATTACCCAGTGTTCCTCACTGCGGAATACCCAGTGTTCCTCACTCTCAATACCCAGTATTCCTCACTGCCAATACCCAGTATTCCTCACTCCAGAATACCCAGTGTTCCTCACTCTCTATACCCAATGTTCCTCACTCTGGAATACGCACTGTTCCTCACTCCGGAATACCCACTGTTCCTCCCTCCAAAATACACAGTGTTCCTCACTCCGGAATACCCAGTGTTCCTCACTCCGGAGTACCCAGTGTTCCTCACTCCAGAATACACAGTGCTCATCAGTCCGGAATACCCAGTGTTCCTCAGCCCGGAATACCGAGTGTACCTCACTCTCAATACCCATGTTCCTCACGTCAGAAAACCCAGGGTTCCTCACTCTGGAATACCCTGTGTTCCTCACTTCGGAATACCCAGTGATCCTTACTCTCAATACCCAGTGTTCCTCACTCCAGAATACCCAGTATTCCTCACTACCAATAACCAGTGTTTTTCACTCCCAATACCCAGTGTTTCTCACTCCGGAATACGCAGTGTTCCTCACTCTCAAGACCTAGTGTTCCTCACTGCCGATATCCGGTGCTCCTCACTCCAGAATACCCTTTGTTCCTCACTCTCAAGACCGGTGTTCCTCAATCTCAATACCCAGTGTTCCTCACTCCAGAATACCGAGTGTACTTCATCCGGAATACCCGGTGTTCCTCACTCTGGAATACCCAATATTCCACAATCTCAATATTCAGTGCTACTCTCTCCAGAATACCCAGTGTTCCTCACTCCGGAATATCCAGTGTTCCTCACACCGGAATAACCAGTGTTCCTCACTCCGGAATACCCAGCGTTCCTCACACTCAATGCCCATTGTTCCTCACTCTTAATACCCAGTGTTCCTCACTCCGGAATACCAGTGTTCCTCACTCTCAATACACAGTGTGCCTCAGTCCGGAATACCAAGTGTTCTTCACTCTCAATACCCAGTGTTCCTCACTCCGGAATACCCAGTGTTCCTCAATCTCAATACCCAGTGATCCTCAATCTCAATACCCAGTGTTCCTCACTCTGGAATATCCAGTGTTCCTCACTCCGGAATAACCACTGTTCCTCACTCCGGTATACCCAGTGATCCTCAATCTCAATACCCAGTGTTCCTCGCTTTGGAATATCCAGTGTTCCTCACTCCGGAATAACCACTGTTCCTCACTCCGGAATACCCACCGTTCCTCTCTCCAAAATACACATTGTTCCTCACTCCGGAATACCAAGAGTTCCTCACTCCGGAGTACCCAGTGTTGCTCACTCCGGAATACGCAGTGTTCATCAGTCTGGAATACCCAGTGTTCCTCACCCCGGAATACCGAGTGTACTTCACTCTCAATACCCAGTGTTCCTCACGTCAGAAAACCCAGGATACCTCACTCCGGAATACCCAGTGTTCCTCACGCTCAATACCAAGTGACCCTCACTCTGGAATACCCAGTGTTCCTCAATCTGAAATACCCAGTGTACCTCACTCTCAATAGCCAGTGTTCCTCACTCTGCAGTCCCCAGTGTTCCTCACTCTCAATACAGTGTTCCTCACTCTCAATACCCAGTGTTCCTCAATCTCAATACCCAGTGCACCACACTCTAGAATACCCAGTGTTCCTCACTCTGGAATAACCAGCGTTCCTCACTCCGGAATACCCACTGTTCCTCTCGACAAAATACACAGTGTTCCTCACTCCGGAATACTCAGTGTTCCTCACTCTGGAATACGCAGTGTTCATCAGTCCGGAATACCCAGTGTTCCTCACCCCGGCATACCCAGTGTTCCCCACTCTCAATACCCAGTGTTCCTCGCGTCAGAAAACCCAGGATTCCTCACTCTCAAGGCCTGGTGTTCCTCAATCTCAATGCCCAGTGTTCCTCACTCCAGAATACACAGTGTACCTCACTCCGGAACACTCATTGTTTCTCACTCTGGAATATCCAGTATTCCACAATCTCAATACCCTGTGCGCCTCACTCCAGAATACGCAGTGTTCCTCACTCCGGAATATCCAGTGTTCCTCACTCCGGAATACCCAATGTTCCCCACTCTGGATTACCCAGTGTTCCTCACTGCGGAATACCCAGTGTTCCTCACTCTCAATACCCAGTATTCCTCACTGCCAATACCCAGTATTCCTCCCTCCAAAATACACAGTGTTCCTCACTCCGGAATACCCAGTGTTCCTCACTCCGGAGTACCCAGTGTTCCTCACTCCAGAATACACAGTGCTCATCAGTCCGGAATACCCAGTGTTCCTCAGCCCGGAATACCGAGTGTACCTCACTCTCAATACCCATGATCCTCACGTCAGAAAACCCAGGGTTTCTCACTCTGGAATACCCTGTGTTCCTCACTTCGGAATACCCAGTGATCCTTACTCTCAATACCCAGTGTTCCTCACTCCAGAATACCCAGTATTCCTCACTACCAATAACCAGTGTTTTTCACTCCCAATACCCAGTGTTCCTCACTCCGGAATACGCAGTGTTCCTCACTCTCAAGACCTAGTGTTCCTCACTGCCGATATCCGGTGCTCCTCACTCCAGAATACCCTGTGTTCCTCACTCTCAAGACCGGTGTTCCTCAATCTCAATACCCAGTGTTCCTCACTCCAGAATACCGAGTGTACTTCATCCGGAATACCCGGTGTTCCTCACTCTGGAATACCCAATATTCCACAATCTCAATATTCAGTGCTCCTCTCTCCAGAATACCCAGTGTTCCTCACTCCGGAATATCCAGTGTTCCTCACACCGGAATAACCAGTGTTCCTCACTCCGGAATACCCAGCGTTCCTCATACTCAATGCCCATTGTTCCTCACTCTTAATACCCAGTGTTCCTCACTCCGGAATACCAGTGTTCCTCACTCTCAATACACAGTGTGCCTCAATCTCAATACCCAATGTTCCTCACTCTGGAATATCCAGTGTTCCTCACTCCGGAATAACCACTGTTCCTCACTCCGGTATACCCAGTGATCCTCAATCTCAATACCCAGTGTTCCTCACTCTCAATACCCAGTGTTCCTCGCTTTGGAATATCCAGTGTTCCTCACTCCGGAATAACCACTGTTCCTCACTCCGGAATACCCACTGTTCCTCTCTCCAAAATACACAGTGTTCCTCACTCCGGAATACCAAGAGTTCCTCACTCCGGAGTACCCAGTGTTGCTCACTCCGGAATACGCAGTGTTCATCAGTCTGGAATACCCAGTGTTCCTCACCCCGGAATACCGAGTGTACTTCACTCTCAATACCCAGTGTTCCTCACGTCAGAAAACCCAGGATACCTCACTCCGGAATACCCAGTGTTCCTCACGCTCAATACCAAGTGACCCTCAATCTGGAATACCCAGTGTTCCTCAATCTGAAATACCCAGTGTACCTCACTCTCAATAGCCAGTGTTCCTCACTCTGCAGTCCCCAGCGTTCCTCACTCTCAATACAGTGTTCCTCACTCTCAATACCCAATGTTCCTCACTCTGGAATAACCAGTGTTCTTCACTCCGGAATACCCACTGTTCCTCTCTCCAAAATACACAGTGTTCCTCACTCCGGAATACCCAGTGTTCCTCACTCCAGAGTACCCAGTGTTCCTCACTCCGGAGTACCCAGTGTTCATCAGTGAGGAATACCCAGTGTTCCTCACCCCAGAATACCGAGTGTACCTCACTCTCAATACCCATGTTCCTCACGTCAGAAAACCCAGGGTTCCTCAGTCCGGAATACCCAGTGTTCCTCACTCCGGAATACCCAGTGTTCCTCACTCTCAATACCCAGTGATCCTCACTCTGGAATACCCAGTGTTCTTCACTCCGGAATAACCAGTGTTCTTCAATCTCAATACTCAGTGTTCCTCGCTCTCAATACCCATTGTTCCTCACTCCAGAATACCCAGTATCCCTCACTCCCAATATCCAGTGTTTTTCACTCCCAATACCCAGTGTTCCTCACTCCGGAATACTCAGTGTTCCTCACTCTCAATACCCAGTGTTCCTCACTCCGGAATACCAAGTGCTCCTCAATCTCAATACCCAGTGTTCCTCACTCCCAATACCCAGTGTTCTTGACTGCGGAATACCCTGGATTCCTCATTCCGGAATACCCAGCGTTCCTCACTCTCAATACCCAGTGTTCTTCACTCCGGAATACCCAGTGTTCCTCATTCCGGAATAACCAGTGTTCCTCACGCTCAATGCCCAGCGTTCCTCACTCTCAATACCCAGTATTCCTCACGCCGAAATACCCAGCGTTTTTCACTCCCAATACCCAGTGTTCCTCACTCCGGAATACTCAGTGTTCCTCACTCTCAATACCCAGTGTTCCTCACTCCGGAATACCCAGTGCTCCTCAATCTCAATACCCAGTGTTCCTCACTCCCAATACCCAGTGTTCTTGACTGCGGAATACCCTAGATTCCTCATTCCGGAATACCCAGCGTTCCTCACTCTCAATACCCAGTGTTCTTCACTCCGGAATACCCAGTGTTCCTCATTCCGGAATAACCAGTGTTCCTCACGCTCAATGCCCAGCGTTCCTCATTCTCAATACCCAGTATTCCTCACGCCGAAATACCCAGCGTTCCTCACTCACAATACCCAGTGTTCCTCACTCTGGAATACCCAGTGTTCCTCACTTCGGAATAGCCAGGGTTCCTCACTCCGGAATACCCAGGGTTCCTTATCTCAATACCCAGTGTTCGTCACTCCGGAATACCCAGTGATCCTCATCCGGAATATCCAGTGTTCTTAACGCTCAATGCCCAGTGTTCGTCACTCCCAATACCCAGTATCCCTCACTCCCAATACCCAGTGTTTTTCACTCCGAATACCCAGTGTTCCTCACTCCCGAATACCCAGTGTTCCTCACTATCAATACCCAGTGTTACTCACTCCGGAATACCCATTGTACCTCACTCTCAATACCCAGTGTTCCTCACTGCCAATACCCAGTGCTCCTCGCTTCAGAATACCCAGTGTTCCTCACTCTCAAGATCCGGTGTTCCTCAATCTCAATACCCAGTGCTCCTCGCTCCAGAATACCCAGTGTTCCTCACTATCAAGACCCGGTGTTCCTTAATCTCAATACCCAGTGCTCTTCACTCCAGAATACCCAGTATTCCCCACCCTGGATTGCCCAGTGTTCCTCACTCCGGAATACCCAGCGTTCCTCACGGTAAATACCAAGTGCTCCTCACTCACAATACCCAGCGTTCCTCACTCCGGAATACCCTGTGTTCCTCACTCTCAATACCCAGTGTACGTCACTCCGGAATACCCTGTGTTCCTCACTCTCAATACCCAGTGTTCCTCACTCTCAATACCCAGTGTTCCTCACTGCCAATACCCAGTGCTCCTCACTCCAGAATACCCAGTGTTCCTCACTCTCAATACCCAGTGTTCCTCAATCTCAATACCCAGTGTTCCTCACTCTCAATACCCAGTGCTCCTCACTCCAGAATACCCAGTGTTCCTCACTCTCAATACCCAATTTTCCTCCATCTCAATACCCGGTGTTCCTCACTCCAGAATACACAGTTTACCTCACTCCGGAATACCCAGTGTTCCTCACTCTGGAATACCCAGCATTCCTCACTCTCAATACTAAGTGCTCCTCACTCACAATACCCAGTGTACGTCACTCCGGAATACCCTGTGTTCCTCACTCTCAATACCCAGTGTTCCTCACTCCGGAATAACCAGTGTTCCCCATTCCGGAATACCCAGCATTCCTCACTCTCAATACCAAGTGCTCCTCACTCACAATACCCAGTGTTCCTCACTCCGGAATATCCAGTGTTCCTCAATCTCAATGCCCAGTGCTTCTCACTCCAGAATACCCAGTATCCCTCACTCCGGAATACCCAGGGTTCCTCACTCTCAATACTCAGTGCCCCTCACTCTCAATACTCAGTGTTCCTCAATCTCAATAGCCAGTGTACCACACTCCAGAATACCCAGTGTTCCTCACTCTGGAATTTCCAGTGTTCCTCACTCTGGAATAGCCACTGTTCCTCTCTCCAGAATACACAGTGTTCCTCACTCTGGAATACCCAGTGTTCCTCATCCCAGAATACCGAGTGTACCTCACTCTCAATACCCAGTGTTCCTCATGTCAGAAAACCCAGGATTCCTCACTCCGGAATACCCAGTTTTCCTCACTCCGGAATACTCAGTGTTCCTCACTCTCAATACCCAGTGCACCACACTTCAGAATACCCAGTGTTCCTCACTCTGGAATACCCAGTGTTCCTCACTCCGGAATACCCAGTGTTCCTCACTCCAGAGTACCCAGTGTTCCTCACTCCGAAATACGCAGTGTTCATCAGTCTGGAATACCCAGTGTTCCTCAGCCCGGAATACCGAGTGTATCTCACTCAATACCCAGTGTTCCTCACGTCAGAAAACCCAGGATTCCTCACTCCGGAATACCCAGTGTTCCTCACTCCGGAATACTCAGTGTTCCTCACTCTCAATAGCCAGTGTTCCTCACTCCGCAGTACCCAGTGTTCCTCACTCTCAATACACAGTGTTCCTCACTCTCAATACCCAATGTTCCTCACTCTGGAATACCCAGTGTTCCTCACTCCGGAATACCCACTGTTCCTCTCTTCAAAATACACAGTGTTCCTCATTCCGGAGTACCCAGTGTTCCTCACTCCAGAATACGCAGTGTTCATCAGTCCGGAATACCCAGTGTTCCTCATCCCTGAATACCAAGTGTACCTCACTCTCAATACCCATGTTCCTCACTCCGGAATACCCAGAGTTCCTCACACTCAATACCCAGTGTTCCTCACTCTCAATACCCAGTGTTGCTTGCTCCGGAATACCAGTGTTCCTCACTGTCAATACTCCGTGTTCCTCACTCCGGAATATCCAGTGTTCCTCACACTCAATACCCAGTGTTCCTCACTCACAATACCCAGTGTTCCTCACTCCGGAATACCCAGTGTTCCTAACTCCGGAATACTCAGTGTTCCTCACTCTCAATACCCAGTGTTCCTAACTCCGGAATACTCAGTGGTCCTCACTCTCAATGCCCAGTGATCCTCACTCTGGAATATACAGTGTTCCTCACTCCGGAATACCCAGCATTCCTCACACTCAATACCCAGTGTTCCTCACTCTCAATACCCAGTGTTCCACAATCCGGAATACCAGTGTTCCTCACTCTCAATACACAGTGTTCCTCATTCCCAATACCCAGTGTTCTTGAATCCGGAATACCCTGGATTCCTCACTCTGGAATACCCAGCGTTCCTCACTCTCAATACACAGTATTCTTCACTCCGGACTACCCAGTGTTTCTCATTCCAGAATACCCAGTGTTCCTCACGCTCAATGCCCAACATTCCTCACTCTCAATACCCAGTGTTCCTCACTTCAGAATACCCAGTGTTCCTCACTTCAGAATACCCAGTATCCCTCACTCCCAATGCCCAGTGTTCCTCACTCCGGAATACCCAGTGTTCCTCACTCTCAATACCCAGTGTTCCTCACTCCGGAATACCCAGTGCTCCTCAATCTCAATACCCAGTGTTCCTCACTCCCAATACCCAGTGTTCTTGACTCCAGAGTACCCTGGATTCCTCACTCCGGAATACCCAGCATTCCTCACTCTCAATACCCAGTGTTCTTCACTCCGGAATACCCAGTGTTCCTCATTCCGGAATACCCAGTGTACCTCACTCTCAGTAGCCAGTGTTCCTCACTCCGCAGTACCCAGTGTTCCTCATTCTCAATACCCAGTGTTCCTCACTCCGGAATACCAGTGTTCCTCACTGTCAATACTCAGTGTTCCTCACTCCGGAATATCCAGTGTTCCTCACTCCGGAATACTCAGTGTTCCTCACTCCGGAATACTCAGTGTTCCTCACTCTCAATACCCAGTGATCCTCACTCTCAATATCCAGTGTTCTTCACTCCGGAATACCCAGTGTTCCTCACTCTCAATACACAGTGTTCCTCACTCTCAATACACAGTGTTCCTCACTCTCAATACCCAGTGTTCCTCAGTCTCAATACCCAGTGTTCCTCACTCCAGAATACCAGTGTTCCTCACTCTCAATACCCAGTGTTCCTCACTCCGGAATACGCAGTGCTCCTCAATCTCAATACCCAGCGTTCCTCACTCTCAATACCCAGTGTTCCTCACTCCAGCATACCAGTATCCCTCACTCCCAATACCCAGTGTTCCTCACTCTGGAATACCCAGTGTTCCTCACTCCGGAATACTCAGTGTTCCTCACTCCGGAATACTCAGTGTTCCTCACTCTCAATACCCAGTGATCCTCACTCTCAATATCCAGTGTTCTTCACTCCGGAATACCCAGTGTTCCTCACTCTCAATACACAGTGTTCCTCACTCTCAATACACAGTGTTCCTCACTCTCAATACCCAGTGTTCCTCAGTCTCAATACCCAGTGTTCCTCACTCCAGAATACCAGTGTTCCTCACTCTCAATACCCAGTGTTCCTCACTCCGGAATACGCAGTGCTCCTCAATCTCAATACCCAGCGTTCCTCACTCTCAATACCCAGTGTTCCTCACTCCAGCATACCAGTATCCCTCACTCCCAATACCCAGTGTTCCTCACTCTGGAATACCCAGTGTTCCTCACTCCGGAATACCCAGTGTTCCTCACTCTCAATACACAGTGTTCCTCATTCCCAATACCCAGTGTTCTTGAATCCGGAATACCCTGGATTCCTCACTCTGGAATACCCAGCGTTCCTCACTCTCAATACACAGTATTCTTCACTCCGGACTACCCAGTGTTTCTCATTCCAGAATACCCAGTGTTCCTCACGCTCAATGCCCAACATTCCTCACTCTCAATACCCAGTGTTCCTCACTTCAGAATACCCAGTGTTCCTCACTTCAGAATACCCAGTATCCCTCACTCCCAATGCCCAGTGTTCCTCACTCCGGAATACCCAGTGTTCCTCACTCTCAATACCCAGTGTTCCTCACTCCGGAATACCCAGTGCTCCTCAATCTCAATACCCAGTGTTCCTCACTCCCAATACCCAGTGTTCTTGACTCCAGAGTACCCTGGATTCCTCACTCCGGAATACCCAGCATTCCTCACTCTCAATACCCAGTGTTCTTCACTCCGGAATACCCAGTGTTCCTCATTCCGGAATACCCAGTGTACCTCACTCTCAGTAGCCAGTGTTCCTCACTCCGCAGTACCCAGTGTTCCTCATTCTCAATACCCAGTGTTCCTCACTCCGGAATACCAGTGTTCCTCACTGTCAATACTCAGTGTTCCTCACTCCGGAATATCCAGTGTTCCTCACTCCGGAATACTCAGTGTTCCTCACTCCGGAATACTCAGTGTTCCTCACTCTCAATACCCAGTGATCCTCACTCTCAATATCCAGTGTTCTTCACTCCGGAATACCCAGTGTTCCTCACTCTCAATACACAGTGTTCCTCACTCTCAATACACAGTGTTCCTCACTCTCAATACCCAGTGTTCCTCAGTCTCAATACCCAGTGTTCCTCACTCCAGAATACCAGTGTTCCTCACTCTCAATACCCAGTGTTCCTCACTCCGGAATACGCAGTGCTCCTCAATCTCAATACCCAGCGTTCCTCACTCTCAATACCCAGTGTTCCTCACTCCAGCATACCAGTATCCCTCACTCCCAATACCCAGTGTTCCTCACTCTGGAATACCCAGTGTTCCTCACTCCGGAATACTCAGTGTTCCTCACTCCGGAATACTCAGTGTTCCTCACTCTCAATACCCAGTGATCCTCACTCTCAATATCCAGTGTTCTTCACTCCGGAATACCCAGTGTTCCTCACTCTCAATACACAGTGTTCCTCACTCTCAATACACAGTGTTCCTCACTCTCAATACCCAGTGTTCCTCAGTCTCAATACCCAGTGTTCCTCACTCCAGAATACCAGTGTTCCTCACTCTCAATACCCAGTGTTCCTCACTCCGGAATACGCAGTGCTCCTCAATCTCAATACCCAGCGTTCCTCACTCTCAATACCCAGTGTTCCTCACTCCAGCATACCAGTATCCCTCACTCCCAATACCCAGTGTTCCTCACTCTGGAATACCCAGTGTTCCTCACTCCGGAATACCCAGTGTTCCTCACTCTCAATACACAGTGTTCCTCACTCTCAATACCCAGTGTTCCTCAGTCTCAATACCCAGTGTTCCTCACTCCAGAATACCAGTGTTCCTCACTCTCAATACCCAGTGTTCCTCACTCCGGAATACCCAGTGCTCCTCAATCTCAATAACCAGTGTTCCTCACTCCCAATACCCAGTGTTCTTGACTCCGGAGTACCCTGGATTCCTCACTCTGGAATACCCAGCGTTCCTCACTCTCAATACCCAGTGTTCTTCACTCCGGAATACCCAGTGTACCTCACGCTCAATACCCAGCGTTCCTCACTCTCAATATCCAGTGTTCTTCACTCCGGAATACCCAGTGTTCCTCATTCCGGAATACCCAGTGTACCTCACTCTCAGTAGCCAGTGTTCCTCACTCCACAGTACACAGTGTTCCTCACTCTCAATACCCAGTGTTCCTCACTCCGGAATACCAGTGTTCCTCACTGTCAATACCCAGTGTTCCTCACTCCGGAATATCCAGTGTTCCTCACACTCAATACCCAGTGTTCCTCACTCTCAATACCCAGTGTTCCTCACTCCGGAATACCCAGTGTTCCTCACTCCGGAATACTCAGTGTTCCTCACTCTCAATACCCAGTGATCCTCACTCTGGAATATCCAGTGTTCTTCACTCCGGAATACCCAGTGTTCCTCACTCCGGAATACTCAGTGTTCCTCACTCTCAATACCCCGTGATCCTCACTCATGGAATATCCAGTGTTCTTCACTCCGGAATACCCAGTGTTCCTCACTCTCAATACTCAGTGTTCCTCACTCCGGAATACCCAGTGTTCCTCAATCTCAATACTCAGTGTTCCTCACTCTCAATACCCAGTGTTCCTCACTCCAGAATAGCAGTATCCCTCACTCCCAATACCCAGTGTTCCTCACTCTCAATACCCAGTGTTCCTCACTCCGGAATATCCAGTGCTCCTCAATCTCAATACCCAGTGTTCCTCACTTGCAATACCCAGTGTTCTTGACTCCGGAGTACCCTGGATACCTCACTCCGGAATACCCAGCGTTCCTCACTCTCAATACCCAGTGTTCTTCACTCCGGAATACCCAGTGTTCCTCATTCCGGAATACCCAGTGTACCTCACGCTCAATACCCAGCGTTCCTCACTCTCAATACCCAGTGTTCTTCACTCCGGAATACCCAGTGTTCCTCATTCCGGAATACCCAGTGTACCTCACTCTCAGTAGCCAGTGTTCCTCACTCCACAGTACACAGTGTTCCTCACTCTCAATACCCAGTGTTCCTCACTCCGGAATACTCAGTGTTCCTCACTCTCAATACCCAGTGTTCCTCACTCCAGAATACCCAGTGTTCCTCACTCTCAATACCCCAGTGGTGCTCACTCCGGAATACCCAGTGTTGCTCACTGCAGAATACCCAGTGGTGCTCACTCCGGAATACCCGGTGGTCCTCACTCCGGCATACCCAGTGTTCCTCACTCTCATTACCCAAAGTTCCTCACTTTCAACACCCAGTGTTCTTCACTCACAATACCCAGTGTACCTCACTCTCAATACGCAGTGTTCTTTAATCCTGGATGAGACGTTAAACCGAGGCCCCGTCTGCTCTCTCAGGTGGTTGTTAAAGATCCCATGGCACTATTTTGAAGAAGAGCAGGGGAGTTATCCCCAGTGTTCGGGTTAATATTTATCCTTCAACCAACTTCACAAAAACAGATTATCTGGTCATTATCAAACAGCAAGTTTGTGGGAGCTTGCTGTTCGCAAATTTCTTGCCGCGTTTCCCACATTACAATAGTGACTACACTCCAAAAAGTACTTCATTGGCTGTAAAGCGTTTAGGGATGTCCTGAGGATGTGAAAGCCGCTACATAAATGCCGTCTTTCTTTCTTTTATATCCAGTGTTCCTCACTCCAGTATACCTGGGGCTGCTTGATATGAAATATCAACAACAACAACAACTTGTATTTATATAGCACCTTTAACGTATTGAAATGTTCCAAGGCGCTTCACAGGAGTATTATGTGATAAAAATTTGACACCGAGCCGCATAAATAGAAATTAGCGCAGGTGCCCAAAAGCTTGGGTCAAAGAGGTAGGTTTTAAGGAGTGTCTTGAAAGAGGAAAGAGAGGTAGAGAGGTGGAGAGGTTTAGGCAGAGAGTTCCAGAGCTTGGGGCCTAGGCAACAGAAGACATGGCCACCAATGGTTGAGCAATTATAATCAGGGATGCTCAGGAGGGCAGAACTAGAGGAGCACAGATATCTCTGGGGGTTGTGAGACTGGAGGAGATTACAGAGATAGGGAGGGGCAAGGCCATGGAAGGATTTGAAAATAAGGATGAGAATTTTGAAATCGTGGCATTGTTTCACCGGGAGCCAATGTAGGTCAGCGAGCACAGGGGTGATGGGTGGGCGGGACATGATGCGAGTGAAGACACACGCTGCCGAGTTTTGGATCATCTCTAGTTTACGCAGGGGAGAATGTGGGAGGCCAGCCAGGAGTGCGTTGCAATAGGCAAGTCTAGAGGTAACAAAGGCATGGATGAGGGCTTAAGCAGAGGATGAGCTGAGGCAAGAGCGGAGACGGGAGATGTTACGGAGGTGGAAATCAGCGGTCTTAGTGATGCTGCGGATCAACTTTAATTTGTCAGTCTTTGTCGATCTTTCTGTCTATGTGAACAGTTCATATTATTCAAAGAGTAGACATTCATGACAATACCCTTGTCAAAGTCCTTGTAATTAAAATTAAACACTTCAGGGCTCGCAAGAATGATATCTGGAGCACTTCAATGTTCACTGGAGACCAGTAGCAACTAGTACTTTTCTCTTATAAAGTAAGTGCTTTATTCATAGCATTCTTAACCCCAGAAGCTTTCACTTCAACCACAAGTCTCTCGTCAAAGACCTTATCCTGTGCTTTCTGTGATTTAGAGTGATAATGTCAACCGCATTACCTGCAACCACCAATTCAGAATATCAATACATTTGTTAGATTTGGCTTACGTTTTATGAATCGATTGATCCATTGCTTTTAGTCTTGCTCGCTGCTCTTAAATCGCTTTGTCTATAATGATCAAGAGTCACTTTTCTGCAAGGGATGTCTGTCCCTGCCTCATGCTTCCAATTTCTTTTGCAAGATTGGAATTGATAAAAAAATCTTCGAAAAGCTTTGTAAAGTTGCTGACGGGGCTCCATGACTTCTAAAATAATTCATTACAGTTCCCGCATTCCGTCTAGTCTTGGCACATGATTACTCCAGTTTCTAAATGGCCAGCATGCTTGTTCACGACAGGAGATTTGATAGAGGTGTTCAAAATCATGAAGGGTCTAGACAGGGTAGAGAGAGAGAAACTGTTCCCATTGGCGAAAGGGTCGAGAATCAGAGGACACCAGATTTTAAATGATTGGCAGAATAAACAAAGGCGACGTGAGGAGAAACATTTTTACGCAGCGAGTGGTTAGGATCTGGAATGCACTGCCTGAAAGGTTGGTGGAGGCAGATTCAATCGTGGCTTTCAAAAGGGAATTGGATAAGTACCTGATGGAAAAACATTTGTAGGACTACGGGGAAAAGGCGGGGGAGTGGGACTAGCTGAAGTGCTCTTGCAGAGAGCCGGCACGGGCTCGATAGGCCGAATGGCCTTCTTCTGTGCTGTAACCATTCTATGATATTTGTCACTGTCTTGTTGATTCTTTGCTAAGTTCAAACCAAATTCAAAGACAGCTACAAAGTAAATAAGTTGAAGGGAAATTAAGGAATGCAGATGCCCGCAGTTGAACAAATGCTCCCATATCTAATCCCTAGCCCGGAGTTGTTTTTATCACATAGGTTGGGAGTAAATGTTTTCCATTTGTTGTGACCTTGAAAACTTATTTTTAGGCCACCTCTTAATTTTCTGTTTTCCTTGGAAAACAGTCCTAACTTTTCCAACCTCTCCTCATGTGGGAGGCACACTCGCCTCTGAGTAAAGGGGTTGTGGGTTCAGGTCCCACTCCAGGGACTTGAGCACATAAATCTAGGCTGAATCTCCCAGTGCATTGCTGAGGGAGCGCTGCACCATCAGAGATGTTAAACCGAGGCCCCATCTGCTCTCTCAGATAGATGTAAAAGATCCCATGGCACTATTTCGAAGAAGAGCAGAGGAGTTATCCTTGGTGTTTTGATCAATATTTATCCCTCAATAAACATAACAAAAACAGATTCTCTGGTCATTATCACATTGCTGTTTGTGGGAGCTTGCTGTGCGCAAATTGGCTGCTGCTTCCCACATTACAACAGTGAGTACACTTCAAAAGTACTTCATTGGATGTAAAGTGCTTTGGGACGTCTGGTGGTCGTGAAAGGAACAATAGAAATGTAAATCTTTCTTTCATTCTCCTCACACTAGTGGGCTAGCCAGCAGGCTTTTGTCAGTGGATAATTTGGCACTGTTCCGCATTGGTGCTTTGACAACAGCTTGCATTTATATAGTGCTTTAAATATAGGGAAAAAATCACCCTGAGCACTTCGTCGAGATGTAAGGAAAAGTAAACGACGAGGAGAGATTATGCGCGGTGACAAGAAGCGTTTTAAGGAGGGTCTTGAAGGAAGGGAGGCAGTTGGAAAGGCAGAGCGGTTCAGGGAGGGAATTCTGGGCCCAGGCAGCTGAAAGCGCCAATGGTGAAGTGAAGGGAGGGGTGGATGGCCAAGAGGCCAATGTCAGAGGAACCGAGAGTTTGGGGAAGGGGGAGGGGTTGAAGGGTTGGAAGAGACCAGATGTAAATGTTTAATGAGTGATGGGAGAGCTGAGCACAGAACTGGGTGGTGAGAATGTGGAACTCGCTACCACAGGGAACGGTTGAAGCGAATAGTATCGATGCATTTCAGGGGAGGCTGGACAAGCATATGAGGGAGAAGGGAATAGAGGGTTATGTGGATAGATTTAGATGAGGAAAGACGGGAGGAGGCTGGAATGCACTGTCGGAGGTGTCGTCTTGGAGCTTGGCATCCCCAGACTTTATTCCTGTGAGTACTATTTGTGCACACATGTTAAAAGCACATCACACAGAGATGCAGTACAGGTGTTAGGCATTTGATTGTGCACTTTGTCTACCCTTAGATTGTCACATTACTTGGATTTCTTCGCTGCTGAATTTAGAGTAATAAAGTCAGGCCTGTATTACAGGACAAGTTTATTATTGGGAATGGAACACTTTTATTCCCCATAATCCAATTTTGCCCATAAATCAACCACTGTCTATCCCACCTGTGACAGAGACTGTAATTCCCGTATTGAACTGTTTAGTCACCTGAGAACTCACTTTTAGAGTGGAAGCAAGTTTTCCTCGATTTCGAGGGACTGCCTATGATGATGATTATTGGGAATGGACCATGTTTATTCCCCTTAATCCAATTTTGCCCATAAATCAACAAATTAGGGGGCATTGATTCTCTGACTGAGCAATCATTGCCTTTAAATGGACTTTCCGTCCAATATTAGCCCACTAACGTTGCCTGCACTATGTCAAGGCTGGTTAGTCAGTAAATTTGCATTACCTCCTCTTGACACAGAAGGGGATTCAGCTCAAGATAGCAATCAGAATACACCCGGCTCCACACTTTCTCAATGTCTGAGAAGGATAAGGTGATCTGTTGCCACCCCGGGCTCCCCACCCCCCGCAATCCCGCCCCACCGCCCCCAGACCCCCATCCTACCGTTCCACAATCGGCCCTGCCTTTAAACACCGGCATGAATTGATTGGGCTGAATGACCTGTTTGTGTGCAGTATATCCTATGTAACAGCACACTCCAAGGGAAGTTTTGCCACAACAATACATAGCCCTGGTTGGACCACATTTGGAGGACAGTGGACAGTTCACGGCACTGCCCCTTAAAAAAGGATATATCGGCCTTGGAAGGAGTACAGCGCAGATTCACTAGAATGTTAGCAGGGCTCCAAGAGTTAAGGGCTGAAATTCATCAGCCCACTGCCCGCCGCCGCCCACTCCCGCCTACATTCCTCCTGCAGATCCGCCCAATGCCACTTTCGGGGCAGAACGGGGGTGGACCGCTGGCTGGAGGCTGGTCTGTCCCCGACGGTGAGTATGAAGACCCTGAAAAAAAGGTAAGTGAACATTTAAAAAAAAATTTTCAACAGCGACTTACCTGCATGGGGTCCGCTGAAGGTCTAACAACAGTTTTAAAAATTTTTATTGGTGAATTTTATGTTTAAGTCTTCGACCCTCCGTGGGCCCGACTCCATCCTCGGTGGCACTGGGACGGCAAGCGCCTCTGCCGCCCAGATTGGTGGCGTATGTTTTCCATTTGCCGCCCACCGACCTTCGAGGGGCCTCGGCCATGAATATCCCGTCCAAAGTATCATCCGGTACCTCGGCGGCCATCGCCGGCACTTTGGGCGGGCGGAAGCCTTGATGAAAATCGGCCCCTTAGATTATGAGGAGAGATTACATAAACTAGACTTGCATTCCCTGGAATATAGATTTGATTGAGCTTTTTAGGATTTTGAAAGGTTGAAGATACAGTAAACTCTTTCCCTGCTGGTGGGGCAGACTAGGACAAGGAGACAAAACAAAATCAGAGCAGGCAGTTCAGGACAGAAGTTAGGAAACACTTCTTGATGTAAAGGGTGGAGGAAGTGTGAAATTCTCTCCCACAGAAAGCAACAAATGCCAGCTCAATTAATCATTTTAAATCTGAGATCGATAACATTTTGCTAACCAAGGGTGAATGTATGGACCTGTGATTATGCTCACAGGTTTGTAGAGCTGTTGCATTGTGAGTGGCTTAGCCAGTCACGTGATGTTCACAAGTCTCAATAAAACCCCAGTCAGCTGGGTCTAGGTCATCCGCGATGAGGTATGCAGTTGTGAGCCTAGTGGATGAACTGGTAATGTGTAGTGTGATTGTTAAACCTTTGTTAATAAACCAACTAGTTCTTAATAGCAATATGTTGCTATGACTTGTTAAGCAAAGAACCCATTATGTCTGTAATGTACTTATGAATGACTCCACGAGGCACTATGTTGTACTCAAACTGTAGTGACCTTGGTCCTCTATTCCAAACTCCAGAGTGAGGCACAAGCATGGTGTGCAGCCTTTTATACTGGGCCCTGCCACCAGGGCAGGAAACCCCCGGTCTCCACCAGTTGCACCCTCTAGTGGTGCCAGCATGTATATACACAGTGCAAACCTTACTGATAGCACATCAGGCAAATAAGTCTCCATCTTATGCAACTATACAGTGACTACACAGAGTATATATCTATCATCTGCATACACATCAAAACCCATGAAGCAAATAAGTTTCAAGAGCGTATTAAGGGAAATGCGTGCCACGATGGGTGAAGGCAGTTAGGATACAGATCAGCCGTGAGCTCACTGAATGGCGGAACAGATTCGAGGGGCTGAATGAGCTACTCCTATTCCTTTGGAGAGGAAAGAGAGGTTAGGGAAGGGGTGATACTTGTAGAGGACAGAGGGGTCAAGGGTTTACGTTCTGAGTACTGGGCTGGCGACAGTACTGATGGGCGGGGTAAGGTCAATGTCAGTGAGTACTGAGCCAAGGAAAGGTAGTTAAGCTGTGTATCTACTGTACTGGCAGGTACAGAGTGGCAGAGTTAGGAGATCATTTACCAGCAGCAAATAGTACAAAGTAGATTAGAGGGGAGAAATTCTGATTGGTGACATCCACACAGGAGGGCTTGGCATCCCCAGACTTTATTTCTGTGAGTACTATTTGTGCAAACATGTTAAAAGCACAACACACAGGGATGCAGTACAGGTATTAGGCATTTGATTGTGGACTTTGTTTACCCTTAGATTGTCACATTACTTTGATTTCTTCGCTGCTGAATTCAGAGTAATAAAGTCAGGCCTGTATTACAGGACAAGCCTATTATTGGGAATGGATCAGATTTATTCCCCTTAATCCAATTTTGCCCGTGAATCAACAAATTTGCGGGCATTGATTCTCTGACTGAGCAATCATTGTCTTTAAATGGACTTTCCGTCCAATATTAGCCCACTAACGTTGCCTGCACTATGTCAAGGCTGGTTAGTCAGTAAATTTGCATTACCTCCTCTTGACACCGAAGTGGATTCAGCCCAAGATAATAATTGGAATACACCCAACGCCACACTTTCTCAATGTCTGAGAAGGATAAGGTGATCTGTTGCCACACCAGGCCGCCCGCCCCCTGCACTCGCCCCCGCACTCCCCCCCACCGCCCCCAGACCCCCACCCCACCTCTCCACTGTTGTGTATGCATGTCTGTTTACTGTGTGATGTCTGAAACACTGTTATGCAACACTGAATGTACCCTTACACTGTACACACCTTTCCTGTACACCAGAGGGTGCTGCTGCTGGAGACCTAAGGATTACCTGCACACGGCAGGTAACCCAGTATAAAAAGGAACTCACAGCTTGTTGTCCTCACTCAGGAGCTGCAAGTGAAGGACTACAGGTCGACACAGTTTAAGTATCATACCCTGCCTCGAGGAGTCATTACTAAAGGTGCCTACATACACCACATCCACAATCGGCCCTGCCCTTGGATTCATCACACAGCTAAATTGATGAAGACGGAAGTTTGTCCTCCCAGATGAGACTGTTGACCCGTCTGCCCTCTCAGCTGGACGTAAACGTCCCCATGACACTATTTGAAGACGAACGAGGGAGTTCTCGCAGATGTCCTGGCCAATGGTCTCTTTAAGCTGTGCAGAGCTCCCTCGCAGCCGGCCACAGGCTTTAAGAGAGAAGAAGTGGGCATGTGTGGAACTTGGAACGGGTTGAGCAGCCCGTTAAAGAGGCCGCGTGGCCCCAAAAAAAGATTCAAGGGAACATTGGTCCTGGTCAACATCACGAAAGCAGATTATCTGGTCATTTATCTCAATGCTGTTTGTGGGAGCTTGCTGTGTGCAAAGTGGCATGTTTCCTGCCTTACAACAGTGACTACACTCCAAAAATTACTTCATTGGCTGTAAAGAGCTTTGGGATGTCCCGAGATCGTGAATGGTTTCAACAAACTAATGCCATGAGAAGCCTCTGCACCAACAATTTGCATAAACTGTGAACTTAAGAGACAGAAACAAAAACACAGCCTGTGACTTCAAGGAAAATAACAGATACAATACTTTTGATGTCGTATTGATGAATTAAAAAAGAGCGAACAGCCAGGCTGAGACTCACGTGGCTCAGTGGGTAGCACTTGCACCTCTGAGCATTTAATACCCACTCCAGGGACTTGAGCACAAAAATCTAGGCGGATGCTCCAGTGCGGTTCTGAGGGCTCCGCTGCACTGTCGGATGTGCCGTCTTTCAGATGAGATGTTAAACTGAGGTCCCGCCTGCTCTCTCAGATCCCATGGCACTATTTCGAAGAAGAGTAGGGGAGTTATCCCTGGTGTCCTGGCCAATATTTATCCCTCAATCAACATCACTAAAACAGATGATCTGGTCATTATCTTGTTGCTGTTTGTGGGAGCTTGCTGTGAGCAAGTTGGTTACTGTGTTTCCTACCATACAACAGTGACTACATGTCAAAAAGTATTTCATTGGCTGTGAAGCAATGTGGGACATGGTTGTGAAAGGCACCATATGAATGCAAGTCTTTCTTTGTTGTATAATCAGTATGACCAATACTGACATAATTAATTGACCTTCCCTCCATAGTAAGGTCAGAGGTAAGGATGTTTGCTGATGAATGCACAGTGTTCAGTTCCATTTGCAACTTTTCAGATAATGAAACAGTCCATTGCCAGCATGCAGCAAGACCTGGACAACATTCAGACTCAGGCTGATAAGTGGCAAGCAACATTCGCGCCACACAAGTGCCAGGCAATGACTATCTCCAACAAGCAAGAGTCTAACCACCTCCCCCTGATATCCAACAGCATGACCATCACTGAATCCCCCACCTTCAACATCCTGGGAGTCACTATTGACCAGAATCTTAACTGGACCAGCCATGACAGCAGGACAGAGGCTGGGTATTCTGCGGCGAGTGTCTCACCTCCTGACTCCCCCAAAACTTTTCCTACAAGGCACTAGTCAGGAGTGTGAGAGAATACTCTCCACTTGCCTGGATGAATGCAGTTCCAACAACCCTCAAGAAGCTCGACACCATCCAGGACAAAGCAGCCTCCTTGATTGGCACCCAATCCACCACCTTCAACATTCCCTCCCTCCACCACCACCGCACCGTGGCTGCAGTGTTTACCACCTAGAAAATGCACTGCAGCAACTTGCCAAGGCTTCTTTGGCAGCACCGCCCAAACCACCTAGAAGGACAAGGGCAGCAGGTGCATGGGAGCACCATCACCTGCAAGTTCCCCTCCAAGTCACACACCATTCTGACTTGGAAATATATTGCCGTTCCTTCATAGTCGTGGGGTCAAAATCCTGGAACTCCCTTCCTAATCATCATCACAGGCAGTCCCTCGATGACTTGCTTCCACACCAAAAAGGGATGAGTTCACAGGTGTTTCAATGAAGGACCTAATATTCCAAATCCTGAACTACATCTTGAAGAGTAGAAGATGCCTGCGCGTGGATTTTTTTAACGTGTGGTGACCATTGCACACCAGCCACCACATGGGCTTGAGAGAGCGAGGCCTTTATCCAGTGGCAAGGGTTAACCAAGACGACTGGAGACCAGCTCTACTGCATGGACCTAGTGCGCACACATATTGCAGTGTGGGCTGGCCTGTGCTGCCCCTGGGCCCTCGCCTCTTCTGAGCCCCGAACTCGCGCCTCTCCTGGGCCCCGATCACATCCCTCTACGAATTCTTGCTGCTCCTTCGCCCCGGCCTCGCCGCTCCTCCCTAACAGCACTGTGGGAGTACCTTCACCTCACGGACTGCAGCGGTTCAAGAAGACAACTCACAACCACCTTCTCCAGGGCAATTAGGGATGGGCAATAAATGCTGGCCTTGCCAGCGACACCCACATCCTGGAATGAATTTTTTTTAAATTAGGTCAAAAACATGAGTTGAGATGTTCTGACTGCTTCAGATGTAACGCACCTATCTGGTTCTCAATCTTAAATCTCTATGGGGCTTTTTTTTTCTTGTACATTAGGGGAAAAATCCCTGCTAGGCAAAGCTGGAGTATATGGTGTAGAATTACAATACACTCCAAAGGCCCATGCTACTAATTGACAGTCAACTATGATAGAATCATGAGGAAACTCAGATTGGGGAGGGAAGGTGGGGGATGGGGTCACTATTTTGTGCCAAGAAAAAGATAGAATCTTAAATGAGCGAGAAACAAAATTAGAATGAGCAAGGTGCAGCCAAGAGTCAGTATAGCCATCAGTCTCCGCACACAGACCTCAGTTCATCCAGCAATATGATGATATGATTATGTTATATCACTGTGTAAACTACTGTCTCAAACAACTGCTTATTGATACAAAAGAGAGACAAGGATTGATTCCAGGACTTTGGGGATCCAAGGTATAAGGAGAAAATAGCAGAGTCCATGATAGGACAGGTGTATGTGGTCTGGGAAGGAACTGGAAAGAAAAGAAAGACTTGCATTTATATAGCACCTTTCACAACCACCGGACATCTCAAAGCCAATGAAGTACTTTTGGAGTGTAGATGTGGGAATTGCAGCAGCCAACTTGCGCACAGCAAGCTCCCACAAACAGCAATGTGATGATGACCAGATTATCTGTTTTTGTTATGTTGATTGAGGGATAAATATTGGCCAGGACACTGGGGATAACTCCCCCTACTCTTCTTCGAAATAGTGCCATGGGATCTTTTACGTCCATCTGAGAGGGCAGACAGGGCCTTGGTTTAACGTCTCATCTGAAAGACGGCATCTCCGACTGTTATGTATGTTAACTGGGTTTTACCTGCCACCGGAGGACACGACTGGCGGAGTCCTAATGGTCACTGGCAGACACGTGCAAACCTTGTAGATAATGTTTGCAGCCATGTTGAATCCTCACTGAGAATAAATAAACTGGAGTAAGGTCATGCCTGAACCAGCTCACCATACTTAGCCTCGTGGAATTATTCGATACCTAACAATTGGCGACGAGTTAAAAATGCGAACTTTCACGCAACCATGTCTGTTGGAAGTTTGGAAAGATTTGTGGAAGGGGAGGACTGGGAGGATTTCACTGATCGCTTCAACCAGTACTTCGTAGCCAACGGATTGGAAGGAAACGATAACGCAATTAAGCGCAGGGCGGTTCTCCTCACCGTTTGTGGGTCAAAAAGTTATGGCCTTATCAAGAATCTACTCTCACAACTCGACCAATGGATAAGACTCACGATGAATTGTAAATGCTGGTTCGGAACCACTTTAAACCAAAGGAAAGCATCATCATGGCGAGGTATCGTTTCTATACGCACAATCGCTCCGAGGGCCAGGACGTGGCGGAATTTTTCACCGACCTGAGATGTCTCACTGGGCCATGCAACTTCGGAGCTACGTTGGAGGAAATGCTGCGGGACTTTTTCATGCTTGGCATTGGCCACGAGGTCATCCTTCGAAAGCTGCTGGCTGCTAAATCTCTAGATATGAGCAGGGCCATCACGATCGCCCAGGCTTGCATGTTCACGGACAAAAACTCGAAACAGATATCTTCTCAGCATCGAAACTCACCGGCAAGTACGGTGCATAAAATAATATCGTCGGCAGGCAGAGCTGTACATGGCAGGGCCTACTCGTCAGTATTCGTACGACCTGTAACTGTTCAAAGTCCACCATTGGGGGTGAATCAAATTACGCCTTGTTGGAATTGCGGGGGCTATCATCGGGCCCATCAATGCTGATTCAAGCAATACATGTGCAAAGACTGTGCAACAATGGGGCACTTTCAGCGAACGTGTCTGCAACCGAGCAAGTGTGCTGCGACACACCACGTGGCTGAGGATGATCGATCCAGCGTGGATCAAGCGGCACAGGCAACTCAACCCAAGGTACAGGACGAAGAAGTGTATGGGGTACAGTCTTTTACCAAAAGTCCTCCGATAATGCTGGAAGTTAAATTAAATGGGGTTCCAGTATCCATGGAATTGGACACATGTGCGAGTCAGTCAATAATGAGCCAGGGGGCTTTCGAAAAGCTGTGGGACACTCAGGCAAAAATACCCAAACTGAGCCCAATCAATGCGAAGCTGCGTACCTACACCAAATAGCTCATACCAGTCATTGGCAGCGCAACAGTAAAGGTATCGTACAATGGAGCTGTGCATGATTTATCGTTGTGGATTGGTCCAGGCAATGGCCCAACGCTATTCGGCAGGAGTTGGCTTGAGAAAATTAACTGGAACTGGAACGATATTAAAGCCTTATCATCAGGATAATGCTTCGTGTGCTCAACTGCTGAGCAAGTTTCCCTCGTTGTTCGAACCAGGCATCGGCAACTTCACGGGAGCCAAGGTGCAGATCCACCTAGGCCCAGATGCAAGACCCGTCCATCACAAAGCTCGGGCGATTCCATACATGAGGGAGAAGGTCGAGATTGAACAAGACAGACTTCAATGGGAAAGAATCATATCACCAGTCGAGTTCAGTGAATAGGCCAATCCAATTGTCCCGGTGTTGAAAAGTGATGGCAAGGTCAGGATCTGTGGTGACTACAAGGTAATGATCATCAGAGTCTCGATACAGGATCAGTACCCATTACCCAAGGCTGACGACCTGTTTGCAATGCTAGCAGGGGGGAAGTCGTTTACCAAATTGGACCTGACCTCCGTTTACCTGACACAGGAGCTGGTCGAATCGTCGAAAAAACTGATGTGCATCAACACACACAAAGGACTGTTCATATACCACAGATGCCCTTTCGGAATTCGCTCAGCGGCAGCCATATTTCAGAGAAACATGGAGAGTTTGCTGAAGTCCGTCCCGAAAACCATCGTGTTCCAAGATGACATCCTGATCACTGGTCGTGATCCCACCGATCACCTGCACAACTTGGAAGAGGTTCTACATCGTCTGGACAGAGTGGGACTCAGGTTAAAACGCTTCAAGTGCATTTTCATGGCACCAGAAGTCGAATTCCTGGAGAGAAAGATTGCAGCAGATGGCATCAAACCTACGGACTCAAAGACAGAGGCCATCAAGAATGCACCCAGGCCCAAAGTGTGACGGAGCTGTGTTTGTTCCTGGGTCTTCTCAACTATTTTGGTAACTTTCAACCTAGTTTAAACACATTGCTAGAGCTCTTGCACGTGTTGCTGAGAAAGGGTAACGACTGGGTTTGAGGCTAATCTCAAGACAGAGCCTTTGAGAAGGCCAGGAATCTGCTATGTTCCAATAAATTACACTGGTACACTATGACCCATGTAAGCGGTTAGTGCTGGCCTGCGACGCCTCATCATATGGGTCGGTCGTGTGCTCCAGCAAGCCAATGTATCAGGCAAACTCCAACCAGTTGCCTACGCGTCCAGAAGTCGGTCTAAGGCTGAAAGAGCCTATAGTACGGTAGAGAAAGAGGGGTTAGGAAAATGCACCAATACCTGTTTGAGCTTCGGTCTGAGCTTGAAGCAGACCACAAGCCGCTCATTTCATTGTTTTCTGAGAGCAAAGGTATGAACACCAATGCGTCGTCCCACATCCAAAGATGGGCACTGACATTATCCACTTATGATTATGTCATCTGCCACAGACCAGGCACTGAAAACTGTGCTGATGCACTTAGCCAGCTACCATTGCCCACAACCGGGATGGAAATGCCGCAGCCCGCAGACTTGCTGCTGGTCATGGATGCCTTCGAGAGCGAGGGGTCACCCATCACGGCTCGCCAAATTAGGACCTGGACCAGCCAGGATCCTGTACTGTCAAGTGTAAAAAGGTGTGTCCTGAATGGAAACTGGTCTGCCATTCCCAGGGAAATGCAGGATGAAATTAAGTCTTATAGCCGCCGCAAAGATGAATTATCTATTCAGTCTGATTGTCTGTTATGGGGTAATTATGTTGTTATGGCAAAAAAAGGCAGGGAAACTTTTGTGCGAGATTTACATAGTACCCGCCCAGGCATTGTCATGATGAAGGCCATTGTCAGGTCTCACGTTTGGTGGCCCGGCATTGACTCAGACTTGGAGTCATGCGTGCATCAGTGCAACACTTGCATGCAACTGAGTAATGCACCTGTGGAGGCTCCGCTGAGTCTGTGGTCATGACCATCCAAACCGTGGTCAAGGATCCACATAGACTTTGCCGGCCGCTTTCTCGGCAAAATGTTTTAGTGGTAGTGGACGCTTACTGCAAATGGATTGAATGCGTAATCATGTCATCCAGCACGTCCACAGCCAATATTGAAAGCCTCCAGGCCATGTTCGCCACCCATGGCCTGCCCGACGTCCTTGTCAGCGACAACGGACCGCGTTTCACCAGTACGGAGTTCCACGAGTTTATGACCCGTAATGGCAGCAAGCATGTCAGGTCTGCCCCTTTCAAACCCGCTTCTAGCGGTCAAGCGGAGCGGGCTTTCCAAACCATTAAGCAGAGCCTAAAATGTGTAACTCACGGCTCCCTACAGACCTGCTTGTCCCGCATTCTGCTCAGTTACCGGACGAGACACCACTCGCTCATCGGGGTCCCTCCTGCCGAGCAGTTAATGAAGAGAGGTGTCAAAACCAGACTGTCCCTTGTACACCCGGATCTCAATGATCACATCGAAACCAGAAGGCAACAGCAGCAATGGTACCACGATCGCGCGGCCGTATCATGTGACATTGCTGTTCATGACCCTGTGTTTGCCCTGAATTATGGTCATGGTCCAAAGTGGGTTGCTGGCACGGTTTTGGCCAAGGAGGGGAACAGGGTGTTTGTAGTCAAAACTGTTAAATGGCCAAACGTGCAAGAGGCACATTGACCAAACCAAACTGCGCTTCACAAACAACCCAGAACAAATTGAAGATGAAATCATAATCGACCAATCAACACACATCCACCCATCAGTTGACCCTTGTGTCATTCACGAAGACGAACCTACCATTCCTGACAGTCCTGTCAGGCCGACTGCTCCGCAATGCAGCAATGGTCCTACTAACTCACCCAAGCTTGGGTTCGAACTGAGAAGATCAACCAGGGAGCGGAAGGCCCCAGACTGTCTCAACTTGTAAATACAACCTGTACAAGGACTTTGGGGGAATGATGTTATGTATGTTAACTGGGTTTTACCTGCCACCGAAGGGCGTGACTGTCGGAATCTTAATGGTCACTGGCAGACACGTGCAAGCCGTGTATATAATGTTGGCAGCCATGTTGAATCCTCACTTTGAGAATAAATTAACTGGAGTAAGGTCATGCCTGAACTAACTCACCGTACTTAGCCTCGTGGAGTTATTCGATACTTAACACCGACAGTGCAGCACTCCCTGGGAGTGTCAGCCTAGATTTATGTGCTCAAGTCCCTGGAGTGGGACTTGAACCCACAATGGGCTTGAAAGACCTGAAAGGTCATTTTTTTTTTTAGGTTCCATGTTTTACTATGAAGCAGTCACATTAAGCACCGGTGTGTAATTAATGGGGAAGTACACTCGCCTGTTAGCCAATTGGCTGTTACATGTGCCCACATTTAACAGTGACTGCACTTCAAAGAGAAAGTAACCATTCATTGTGAAGTGCTTTGGGAAGTGCCGACGATTCCATAAGGTGCTATATAAATGCCCGTTTGTTTTTCATTCATAATCTTAATTTCATTAAATCCTTTTAAAAAACACTAAGCAATACCCTAAGCAGAAAATGAGAACCCGTAGAGAATAAGATTTATAGTCATCATCATAGCTGGTCCCTCATATCGAGGATGACTTGCTTCCACGCCAGAAAGGGATGAGTTCACAGGTGTTTCAATGAAGGACCTAATATTCCAGGTCCTGAACTACATCCTGAAGGGTGGAAGGTGCCTGCGCATAAATTATTTTAACATGTGGGGGTCGTTGCACACCAGCCACCACACGGGCTTGACAGAGCTAGGTCTTGGTCCAGTGGCAAGGATTAACCAGGATGACTGGAGACCAGCTCTGCTGCACGGACCTAGCGCGCACACATATCACAGTGTGGGCTGGCCCGTGCTGTCCCTGGGCCCTCGCCTCTCCTGGGCCCCGAACTCATGCCTCTCCTGGGCTCCCGATCACGTCGTTCCACGGTCACTCGCCGCTCCTGCGCCCCGACCTCGCCGCTCCCGATGTACCTGCCCACGCTCCAGTCATCGACCTGGACCTTGGTGACGTCCAATCCAGTCGCCCTCGCTGTACTGCACCAGCTCATGCTGTACCTTGAAGTGGTATGCCGCCACACTGCTCCTTTGAAGGCCCCGACCTGCTGATGGTCCTTGCAGGTTGGGGCCGCCACACCGAATGGTTTATAGACAGAGGATCCATCACTCAAGGAGAGACTAAAGAAGCTGGGATTGTTCTTCTTAGAACAGGGAAGGCAATGGGGAGATTTAATAGAGGTGTTCACAATTATAAAGGCGATTTGCCCAAGCAGATAGGGAGAAACTGTCTTCACTGGCAGGCATGCCGATAACCAGATTTAAGATAATTGTCAAAAGAATGAGAGGGGAGATTAATTTCCCCACTGGCACCTCTGCGATTAAAATTAGTGCAAATCATATTGAGGTTTAGTCACCATGCAGTGCAGTGCATTGCAAGACTGCAGAATAAACAGTTTGATGTTCCTGTTATTGCTAAGAGTTCATTGCATGACCGAAAATGTGGAAACTAGCACATGGGGCCAAACAGGAAGGAACCTTCCACAATCCACAAGCTTGGTGTGACCTCAGTGTGTCAGCAACAATGACAATCCACAAGGGGGTTTCTGCGATTATTCACCCTCCCATCCCAGACTAGCGGAGACGGTGCAAATTCTTCATACTGTGCTGGGGAGGAGCAAGCTTAATAAACCAATTGTCCTCTCCTTTGTTCTGAACGTTGTGTTCTTGTGAGCCAAAAGGGTTTCGCAATTAATCTTCAATGCGCAACCATTGGAGAATGCCTGGATGAGACTGCAGTACCCACCACTGCTTCCAGATGGTTCTGAAAACCAGGTGGTGGCCTGGTCTGACCACATTACCATACAGCACAGAAGGAGGCCATTCGGCCCATCGTGTCTGTGCCGGCTCTTTGAAAGAGCTATCCAATTAGTCCCACTCGCCCCGCTCTTTCTCTTTAGCCCTGCAAAATTTTCCCGTTCAAGTATATATCCAATTCCCTTTTGAAAGTTAAGATTGAATCTGCTTCCACCATCCTTTCAGGTAGTGCATTCCAGATCACAACAACTCGCTGGGTAAAAAAGAAATTCTCCTCGAGGGCTGGATTTTCTGCTTTGTTGTTTTTGGGGCAATAATGGCGGCGGGGCGGGAAAGTTAGCGCCCGGGAATAGTTTTCGCCTCAGTAATTAAGTTTGGGCAGCTGGGTCCTGAGTCAGGGGGCACAGCGCTAAGGGAGGCGTTGTATACCTCTCTTGGGGCGCTAGGATGGGAAACTCCCGAGCTAAAGAGCCGGGCCGGGAGCGCTCCGAGAGACGCCTGGTGGGGGGGGGGGGGAAGGTGGGGGGGTGGTGGGGGGCAAACCTAAACAAAAAAAACACAAAAACATTCCCAAAACATTGCCCACTCCACCACAACACAACTCACAACAAAAGTTAAAAGATAAAATACTCACACTTACCTTAGGAATCCATTACTCACCTGTTCGCCGATGGGATGGTTGGACCGTCCTGATTTCCCAGGCAGTCACTGCGCGGCGCACGACGAGGCAGACGGGTCGGGCAAGATTCAAAACTCGCGCCGGTGTCGCAACCAGGGGCTTTGCACACCCGGCGCAGCTCTTCCGGGCGGTGCTGCTCCGCGCAGCCACAAAATCGGATCCGAGGATCGCTGTGGGGCGCTGGAGGCTGACTGCCCGCCCGGAACACCTCATCGCCGCCATTGCTGCCACTCCGGGGTGAAAAACGGAGCGCAGAGGAGCCAGAAAATCCAGCCCCATGTAATGCTTGTGGTTATAGCAGGCTAAAGTTGTGTCCGCAACTCAGACAGTGTGGCCAAAGTGTAGGCCAGAATATTGCCTAAAACATCATGATGTTTTGTGTCTATCCTTAACTTCCTCCTATTGTCAAAGTCTCTTAGTCTATCAGCAATAAAATCCTCTATATCAGGAATGACTTTGGGCAAATTGTTACCCACTCGGTTTCAATAGGGGTAAATGCGTTGCTTTAACATAATTTTCACAGTGTGTCTGCTGCATTAGCACACTGGGGGTGCAGTAATGTAGTGGTTATCATAGAATCATAGAAATTTACAGCATAGAAGGAGGCCGTTCAGCCCATCGTGTCCGTGCCGGCCAAAGAGCTATCCAGCCTAATCCCACTTTCCAGCTCTAGGTCCATAACCCTGTTGGTTACAGCACATCAAGTACATATCCAAGTATTTTTTAAATCCAGTGAGGGTTTATGCCTCTATCACCCTTTCAGGCAGTGCGTTCCAGACCCCCACCACCCTCTGGGTGGAAAAAGTTTGCCTCACCACCCCCCTCTAATCCTTCTACCGATTTTTTTAAATATATGCCCCCTGATTGTTGACCCCTCTGCTAAGGGAAATAGGTCCTTCCTATCCACTCTATCTAGGCCCCTCATAATTCTATACACCTCAATTGAGTCTCCCCTCAGCCTCTTCAGTTCCAAAGGTTATGTTACTAGACTAGTAATCCGGAAAGCTGGGCTAATAATCTAAAAGAAAGACTTACATTTATATAGCGCCTTTCACGGCCACCATCTCAAAGCGCTTTACAGCCAATGAAGTACTTCTGGAGTGTGTTCATTGTTGTAATGCGGGAAACGCGACAGCCAATTTGCGCACAGTAACCTCCCACAAACAGCAATGTGATAATGACCAGATAATCTGTTTTTGTTATGTTGATTGAGGGATAAATATTGGCCAGGACACCGGGGATAACTCCCCTGCTCTTAGAATCATTTACAGCATGGAAGGAGGCCCATCATGTCTTCTTCGAATAGTGCTGTGGAATCTTTTACGTCCACCTGAGAGAGCAGACAAGGCCTCGATTTAACATCTCATCTGAAAGACGGCACCTCTGACAGTGTAGCACTCCCTCAGAGTATCAGCCTAGATGTTTGTGCTCGACCTCGAACCCGCAGCCTTCTGACTCAGAGGCAAGACTGCTACCCACTGAACCACAGCTAGTAGGATGTGTGTTCAAATCTCCACTGCGATTTAAAGAGGTTTAAATTTGTGGTGTTGATTGACCAGAAGCCAATATAGGTGAGAAGAAAAAGGGGGGAAACAGGTAACTATAAAACTGGTGTCTGAGGTATAATTGGACTCTATTATACTGTTTTTAGAAATGATGGGCTTCTTTTATATGTGAGTCTGAATCCAATAAAACGATTATCACTCCAGATGGGTTTGCAACCTGTGTCCTTAATTTTACAGATCAAAGCTCAACCCTAATTGGCACCTTCGACATGTTGCTTAAATGAACTGGTAAAGCTGCTCTGTTGGAATCACTAGCACTGCTTAAAATGAGGCACAAGAGACCGTGCACTAAGATGGAGAAGGTGACAGGGACCTATTTGCTAGATACTGGAACTTCAAGCACCATTGCATACGCAGATAACCCAGCTGCCTCACCTCTATCTAACGGGGTCCCATACAGTCTAGCGGGTTTCACAGGGAACGAACAGGCTGGGTCATTCTCCATCCCGCTACCATTGGGGGCAGTGAACCGTCCTCAGGACGGGGACCCCCAGCCAGCAGCCTCCGACTGTGGAAGGCCCACAGGGGACATTGCAGACTCACAGACCGTACAGATGGGGGCGGTGAGTTGTATTACTGGAGGGGCTATCCCACCAATTGTTTGAAACTCGGACGCACCCACAATAGCCGGAGCCCTAAGAAGGACTCCCCGTACACCACGGCCAAAGACACCGTGGTCACCAGCACCCCGATTTCAGTGGTTCAGCCCCGGGAGGGTTGCAGCCCGTAAAAGAATGCCCAAGATCAAGGATCATTCTAGGGATAGGAATCGCCAGCCTGCAGCCTTCAACGGTGAGGGACTCACAGGGGAGGTAGTGGTGGACCAGCCACCAAATGAGGGTCCCCGGCCGACAGCCTCCGGCTGTGCGGAATCCACAGAAGAAGTAGCGGACTCACCGGCCCTACAGCAAGGGGTGGTGAACTGTAGTACAGGAGGAGCTATCCCGCCCACTATCTGGGACTCGGGAAAGGCCCCAGCTACTGTGGGAAGAACTCTCCGAGTTCGAAGGCACAAGCCACCGTAAATTCAAGAGTACAAGCTGCCCAGAGACCGGAAAAGGCAGAGGCCGAACAGGAATTAGCCTGGCTGCCAGGAGACGGGTGGCGGATGTACATTGCGTTGCTGATGATTTAAGTGCGTTTTAAGATTTTTGATAGTTTCAGTTTTAGAATTTAATTATTTTAGAAGTAAGTTTAAGATTGTAGAACTGGATCACCTTTGCCAAGCCAGAGAACTGTTTTTCTCGAGGGCAAGGCTATCTATTTTGTGCCCCTACAGGGAAGGAACTGAATGAAGAGAGGGGCCTTGTTCCTGCTTGCCCTAATGGGGGCGAGTACGGGTCACAGAGGTGACATCGAGGAAACCTTACAGAAGTACACTTACCTGCCTGGTGCCCGAAGGAGGCAGAGCAGCTATACCAGGCTCTACTCAGAGAAATGTTCAGGAACTTTTACGAATTAGATTTTGGCAACGTAGACAAAGCAAATTTATACACACTATATGCTGGGAACACTACGGGCTCAGGGAGACAAAGGAGGGGAGCCTGGAACGACATTTTCACTGCATATAATACAGGATCCTCTGTGATAAATAGCATGGACGATATGGAACTGCAAATGCAAATAAATGGTCTAAAAAAAAAACAACTAAGGAAGATCCTAAGGGAAGAGAACACAGTGGTAGGCTCAGAGCTACACGAGGACCAGGCTATGATGGTCCATTTAAAAGAAATTATTGCTGAGCTGGAAAGACATGCACAAACAGTAAATGCACTTACACGGGAGGATAGGAATGCCTCGGATCAGGCTGCGAGGAATGAGGTGTGTGTGCTGGGGGGGGGGGGGGGGGCGTAGTTGCTGGGCGAGGACCACAGCAACCTAGAAGATCTAAAGCCAGGCCAAGTCCCCTCTTGGATCAGCAACAGGCACCTCGCAGCCCTCCATCCGTTTAGTAATTCGCTAAGCCCGTGTCAGCTCTGTCTAGCTTACCCTGTCCCAGTGGATTGCGGGCATTCCAATCACATTATCATGGGAATAGTAGTGAGGATGCTGGTCATGGGTGGGACAGCCCAACCAGCACCGGTGTACAGGGTGGAGAACATTAGGATCATTCAAGGGGGTGCACATGTTCGTTTCACAGCGGTCCCACCTTATGTCATAAAGTGGGAGCACGCTATGACAGGTACTGACCTCTCCGGGTGCCGGAGCCGGGGTGCACACATAATACTGTGCCCCCAGCACTTGAACACCTATTCCAGATCACAGTGCAGGTATAAAGCTGCTGGTGCACAGCCTATCAACTGTACCATGGAGGTAATGACACAAGACCATGTTCCTCCACAGGTAGCATACATAGGGGCTGGGACATATTGTGTCACCACCAGTGCGCCCCACTACCAGCATGGATAACACATCTGGTGTCCGGTAAGTGACAGCAGTTTCTGTTTTAAACCCGAGGCAGAAGTTCAAGTGGCCCAGGAACGAATTGTCCTCATTCCCGAACCCTCCACTGTTCACCTCACTGTAAGTCACAATTTCGCAAACCTGCAGGATTATGTCGCACACTTTGGTTACGAAATCCCCCCTCCACCCGAACATCTTACCGCCCTACTGAAAGCTGTAGAAATATCACAGAAACATTTCTATACTCTAGAACAAAAAACAGTTCTACAATCCAACTTAAACTTTAAAATTTTAACATTTGAGATAGGGGGTGAGATTTCGGAGATCGCAGTTCCACCCTGGTGGGATATTTTCAGAAATATAGAGGTCCCTGCCGGGATCAGAATAGCTTCCCACGTTTTAGTTGTCTGCCAGCTCGCGATTATTCTTTATCTATGGTGTACTACCTGCAGGGTGAGAAGCAGAGGTCATCGGTCCCAGCACCATAGGGGGCTGGACGAGCCCTAGCTGAACTTAAGGATTGTATCAGGGAGGGAAATACAAAATATGATAGGACACTGCAGAAGAATCTCAGACATCTGGTGAGGTCCGGTTTAGATTCCACCTGCTGTAAAAACGCAGAGGTCAAGTGCTTAAAGGTTTTTACTGTGTGTTTTACTGTGTATTTTCGTGAAACTGGAGTAATGGAGGGGCGTTGGACCCCCTCTATGTTGTAATGTAACTTATGACTGAATTTACCTGTAAACAGCAATACATTTCAAAGGGGAATGTATGTTTGGGTTTAGCTAGGTAAATTACAGGGGAAGGTTGGCTCTCGGGAATCAGGAATTTTGTTCACTTCGGATGACATTCCAAAATTCGTGGAAACACCCCCCAGTCTCTCAGAGTATAAACTGTGGGCCTATCAGACCAGAATGAGACAGAAGAGGAAATTAAGAACTTTTCTGACCAAGCACTTCGGAATAACAAGATCGAGAGCACACAGCGAGAAAATGCAGGAAGAAACATCACGACATTGGAGGAAAGAACTTGCCCCAACTGGCTTTCTATACGCAGCAGAGGTCATCTACCACATCCGGGGCTACGGCAAAGCAAACCGGCTATAACCAAAGAACCCCAAAACCGTGAAACAGCCCTAACTTTCAAAGGAAATGATCCGGTGAGCATTAATCCCTGGAGCCCTAGAATTTGACCGAGTTAAAGAGTAAGTGGGAGGTATTTCTGTTGTGTTTATTACCTGTAATAAAGTATTCCCCATTGTTTAGAACCCTTTTGTAAAATTTTACAGTTTTATTGGAGTGTATTTGTGTTATTTGCTTTCTTGAATAAAATCTATACCTTCTTTGTACAAAACAGTTGTCTGCTATACTTTATCACACCCTGATTAATAAATCCAAGCTCGAGAACCAGAGAGTGGGAGCGACTCGCAACCGCTCTGGGTCAGGAAGGCAAGCTGACAGACCCACCACCCCTACAAGTTCGAGGCTGCCGCACTATCTTCTGAGATTTCTTATACAGACATCAAGTAGCCAGTTCCCCTTCAAATCATACACGATCGTGACTTGGCAGTATTAAGTAAGTAAGTGTCAGCTCCCTCACTTCTGTGTCAGAAGGTTGTGGGTTCAAGTCCCACTCCAGGAACTTGAGTACATTAAAAAAATATAGATAGGCTCTCCAGTGCAGTGCTGAGGGAGTGCTGCACTGTTGGAGGTGCCGTCTTTTAGATGAGACGCTAAACCGAAGCCCCGTCGGCCCTCTCAGGTGGACGTAACAAATCCCATGGCACTCTTTTGATGAAGACACGATGCGCCGAAACGGCCTCCTTCTGTGCTGTAAATTTCTATGATTCTAAGCACAGGGGAGTTATCCCCAGTGCCCTGCCCAGTATTTATCCCTCAATCAACATAACAAAAAGAGATTATCTGGTCATTATCAGTAGAAGTTTGCTGTGCGCAAGTTGGCTGCTGCGCTTCCCACATTACAGCAGTGACTGCACTCCAAAAGTACTTCATTGGCTGTAAAGCGCTTTGAGATGTTCGGTGGTCATGAAAGGTGCTATATAAATGCAAGTCTTTCTCTCTATTATGGCGTTCCATCATCGCCGCTGGGACAAAATCCTGGAACTCCCTCCCTAACAGCACTGTGGGATACCTTCACCACACGGACTGCAGCGGTTCAAGGCAGCGGCTCACCACCACCTTCTCAAGGGCAATTAGGGATGGGCAATAAATGCTGGCCTTGCCAGCGACATCCACATCCTGTGAAGGAATTTTTTTTAAATTGCATCGCACCTGAAAATTGCCTTTTTTTAAATTTGATTTATTATTTTGATTGATTAAATGTCATTGTAACAAAAGTGTAAATTCGCTGAATGAAATATAAATACAAGTCGGCCCCCAGCTACTCGCCTCCTCTATCCGTGCTTTTGTACTCGATGTGCAAAACTAGTCAAGAACATAAGAATAATGACGCACTGAAGAAACTAAATAGCAGAAGTAAAGCTGCCAAATTCATGAATTAACAAGATTAGAGATTAACGAATCCTTCCCCCACGCCCCCCCACCCACCACCCCCACAACGACAGCATATTAAAATGATGCTCAATGAACCACTCTCCATTGTCCCATCATTACCAAGTCATAACTCTTTGTCCCTCACACCAGCGCCAATGAATAATGTGTTGGCACCCTGCTTCCACCAGAACCACGTTATAGGTAGAATCACAAATCGGTGACATTAGGTTTGCAGGCTGTAATATGAGCATGGGATTCAGGCACAATCATCAGCTTCAATAGCTCTGCCCCTGCCATATAATAGGTGCCCTGTGACAGAGGGTCAGCATTCCAGAAATGTGCGGCCAAGGAGGGATGTGAACATGATGAGAAGAATGTTAACAGTTGAGGCGTTGGTGGACCGACAGCCAATGTAGGTCAGCGAGCTCTGGAGGTTGCATGTTCTACATCTATTGATAGGCTGTGTAAAACAGCGCAATAATTGCAAGGTACAGTTTGCATCCGCCAGTCATCGAGGCACAGTCAGAGACATGTGTTCTGTTGTCAGTTTCTGTTTAGCACGGACCAGTAGCGAGGCCGGGAGGTCAAGACCGGCAGGGAAATCAGGACCCAGGGAAGGTACAGCATGGAGCAGTAGGGAGGCCGGGACCCAGGGAAGGTACAGCATGGACCAGCAGTGAGGTCGGGACACGAGGAAGGTACAGCATGGACCAGCAGGGAGATTGGGACTTAAGGTACAGCATGGAGCAGCAGGTAAGTGGGGACACAGGGAAGGTTCAGCATGGGCCACCAGGGAGATCAGGACCCAGGGTATAGCATGGACCGGCAGTGAGGTCGGGACCCAGGGAAGGCACAGCATGGAACAGTAGGGAGGTTAGGAACCAGGGAAGGTGCAGCATGGACCAGCATCGAGGTTGGGACCCAGGGAAGGTACGGCACAGAGCAGTAGGGAGGTCAGGACCCAGGGAAGGTGCAGAATGGACCAGCAGTGAGGTCGGGAACCAGGGAAGGTACGGCACGGAGCAGTAGGGAGGTCAGGACCCAGGGAAGGTGCAGCATGGAGCAGCAGTGAGGTCGGGAACCAGGGAAGGTACGGCATGGAGCAGTAGGGAGGCCGGGACCCAGGGTACAGCACGGATCAGCAGAGAGGTCAGGACCCAGGGAAGGTAGAGAATGGACCAGCATCGAGGTCGGGACCCAGGGAAGGTACAGCAGGGACCAGCAGGGAGATCGGGATCCAGGGAAGGTTCAGCACGGACCAGCAGCGAGGTGGTGACCCAGGAAAGGTACAGCAGGGACCAGCACTGAGGTGGGGACCCAGGGAAGGTACAGCACGGGCCATCAGGGAGGTCGGGACACAAGGCCAGAATACACGTGGTCACTAGCAAGGAACCAATGACCAAACCGTGAGTGGCTGGAGAGAGAGCGGAAAGTGCAGGAGAGCTGTGGAGCTGGAGCCGAGCAGTCTGGGGCACAGTGTCAGTATTTTATGGACAAATGCTCAAGCTGCTCCAAGATTAATGCGCTCACCTACACTGTGATCTCTGAAAATCAGGGAGAGAGGACCTGGGAGGGAGGGAGGGGGTCAGTAGGAGCATGTGTGCATGTGTGTGTGTTGTGTCCCATGCAGCAGAGCCTGATCTTCAATCGTCTTGGATCCCCTTGCCATTGGACTAAGACCTAGCTCCGTCAAGTCTGTGTGGTGCCTGGTGTGCAGCAGCCACCCCACATTAAAAGACTTCACGCTCTGGCATCTCCCGCCCTTTAAAATGAAGTTCGGGAAAATCGGGCCCGCATTGGTCTCGTCAGAACTCATCTTAGTGCGGAAGCAAGTCATCCTTGACCCCGGGGGACTGCCTAAGAAGAAGAAGCAGGTACACTGTGACAACCCTAACAGCCTCATTATCAATGGTGTCAGAATTGTTGCTGCAAGCCTGACTGCCTTTTGAGAAATGATCTTCAATCCAAAGAATTTTTTTTTTGGTTGAAGAAGTGAACCGTGAAGTCCTGCTCCCGACACTTGTGTAAAACAGCAGAATCATTGCAAGCTACAGCTTGCATCCGCCAGTTGTCACAGAACCACAGTCAAGAGACATGCTTTCTGCTTGTCAGTTACTGCTTAGTGCCAGCTTCATAGCTGGCAAATGCAACTTGCCGTGACGGTATTTTTAGTCACAGCTTTACTGTGGATGCAGACAGTTCAGACAGGAGTGACTCGAGGCCTTATTAAACTGCGCTCATGTGCACCATTTCAAAATTGAAGACAATCACAATTTAGGATCACATCCAATTTCCTGCAAATGTGACAGATGCTAAACCTGTTGCTGTTGGTTCCTTTGTTAAAACTCCTTCCCGGTTTACTCATATCTGGAGAGGGTACAGAGGAGCTTTACCAGGATGTTGCCTGGACTGGAGTATTTTAGCCATGAGGAAAGGTTGGATAGGCTGGGGTTGTTTTCTTTGGAACGGAGGAGGCTGAGGGGAGACCTGATTGAGGTGCATAAAATTATGAGGGGCCTGGATAGAGTGGATAGGATGGATCTATTTCCCTTAGCAGAGGGGACAACAACCAGGGGGCATAGATTTAAAGTAATTGGTAGAAGGTTTGGAGGGGATATGAGGGTAAATTTCTCTCGTCCCCCGCTCCCCACCATGGCACATCCCATGAATATTCCCAAGCAGTAAATATTCAACAAAAAGGGAAGAACAATATTTGGCTCTAAAGGAACTTAAAATTGGATTGGCTGGGGTAGTTTTCCTTGGAACAGAGGAGGCTGAGGGGAGATTTAATTGAGGGGCCGAGATAGACTGGACAGGAAGGACCTCTTTCCCTTAGCAGAGGAGTCAATAACCAGTGGGGCATAGATTTAAAGTAGTTGTAGAAGCATTAGAGGGGATTTTAGGGGAAATTTATTCACCCAGAAGGTGGTGGGGGTCTGGAAATCACTGCCTGAAATGGTGGTATGGGCAGAAACCCTCACCACATTTAAAAAGTACTTGGATGTGCACTTGAAGTGCCGTAACCTGCAGGGCTACGGACCAGGAGCTGGAAAGTAGGATTAGGCTGGGTAGCACTTTGTTGACCGGCAGGGACACGATGGGCCAAATGGCCTCCTTCCATAAGAACATAAGAAATAGGAGCTGCTTTCACTCTCGGGGACTTGGGCTGAGGGGGCGATAATATTGTTGCAACACCAACATTGCTTCAGGCATTATGAGGAGAGACTCACAGAACGGAACTTGTAGGCCATTTGGCCCCTTGAGCCTGTTCCGCCATTAAATAAGATCATGGCTGATCTGATCATGGATTCAAATCCATTTCCCTGCCCGCTCCCCATAACCCTTTGCTCCATTATCACTCAAAAATCTGTCTATCTCCGCCTTAAATATATTCAATGACCCAGCCTCCACAGCTCTTTGTGGCAGAGAATTCCACAGATTTACAACCCTCTGAGGGAAGAAATTTCTCCTCATCTCAGTTTTAAATGGGCAGCCCCTTATTCTGAGACTATGTTCCCTAGTTTTAGTTTCCCCTATGAATGGGAGTATCCTCTCTGCATCCTCCTTGTCAAGCCCTCTCATGATCTTATATATGTCAATAAGATCACCTCTCATTCTTCTGAACTCCAATATGTATAGGCCCAACCTACTCAACCTCTCTTCATAAGTCAACCCCCTCATCTCCGGAATCAACTGAGTGAACCTTCTCTGAACAGCCTCCAAAGCAAGTATATCCTTCCTTAAATACAGAGACCAAAACTGTACGCAGTACTCCAGGTGTGGCCTCACCAATACCCTGTACAGTTGTAGCAGGACTTCTCTGCTTATACTCTATCCCGCTTGCAATAATGGCCAACATTCCATTTGCCTTGCAATCAGATTCAGGTGAATTTATAATGGGGAACAAAGAAATGGCAGACCAGTTGAACAAATACTTTGATTCTGTTGTCACGAAGGAAGACACAAATAACCTTCCGGAAATACTAGGGGACCGAGGGTCCAGTGAGAAGGAGGAACTGAAGGAAATCCTTATTAGGTGGGAAATTGAGTTCGGGAAATTGATGGGATTGAAGGCCGATAAATCCCCGTGGCCTGATAGTCTGCATCCCAGAGTACTTAAGGAAGTGGCCCTAGAAATAGTGGATGCATTGGTAATCATTTTCCAACAGTCTATCGACTCTGGATCAGTTCCTATGAACTGGAGGGTAGCTAATGTAACACCACTTTTTAAAAAAAAGAGGGAGAGAGAAAACGGGTAATTATAGACCAGTTAGCCTGACATCAGTAGTGGGGAAAATGTTGGAATCAATTATTAAAGATGAAATAGCAACGCATTTGGAAAGCAGTGACAGGATCGGTCCAAGTCAGCATGGATTTATGAAAGAGAAATCATGCTTGGACAAATCCTCTAAAATTTTTTGAGGATGTAACTAATAGAGTGGACAAGGGAGAACCAGTGGATGTGGTGTATTTGGACTTTCAAAAGGCTTTTGACAAGGTCCCACACAAGAGATTGGTGGGCAACATTAAAGCACATGGTATTGGGGGTAATATACTGACGTGGATAGACAACTGGTTGGCAGACAGGAAGCAGAGAGTCGGGATAAACGGGTCCTTTTCAGAATGGCAGGCAGTGACTAGTGGGGTGCCGTAGGGCTCAGTGCTGGGACCCCAGCTATTTACAATATACATTAATGATTTAGATGAAGGAATTGAGTGTAATATCTCCAAGTTTGCAGATGACACTAAGCTGGGTGGCGGTGTGAGCTGTGAGGAGGATGCTAAGAGGTTGCAGGGTGACTTGGACTGATTAAGTGAGTGGGCAAATGCATGGCAGATGCAGTATAATGTGGATAAATGTGAGGTGATCCACTTTGGGGGCAAAAACACAAAGGCAGAATATTATCTGAATGGTGGCAGATTAGGAAAAGGGGAGGTGCAATGAGACCTGGGCGTCATGGTACATCAGTTGGCATGCAAGTGCATCAGACGGTGAAGAAGGCAAATGGTATGTTGGCCTTCATAGCTAGGGGATTTGAGTATAGGAGCAGGGAGGTCTTACTGCAGTTGTACAGGGCCTTGGTGATGCCTCACCTGGAATATTGTGTTCAGTTTTGGTCTTCTAATCTGAGGAAGGACATTCTTGCTATTGAGGGAGTGCAGCGAAGGTTCATCAGACTGTTTTCCGGGATGGCAGGACTGACAAATGAGGAGAGACTGGATCGACTGGGCCTGTATTCACTGGAGTTTAGAAGGATGAGAGGGGATCTCATAGAAACATATAAAATTCTGACGGGACTGGACAGGTTAGATGCAGGAAGAATGTTCCCAATGTTGGGGAAGTCCAGAACCAGGGGACACAGTCTAAGGATAAGGGGTAAGCCATTTAGGACTGAGATGAGGAGAAACTTCTTCACTCAGAGCATTGTTAACCTGTGGAATTCCCTACCGCAGAGAGTTGTTGATGCCAGTTCATTGGATATATTCAAGAGGGAGTTAGATATGGCCCTTACGGCTATAGGGATCAAGGGATATGGAGAGAAAGCAGGAAAGGGGTACTGAGGTGAATGATCAGCCATGATCTTATTGAATGGTGTTGCGGGCTCGAAGGGCCGAATGGCCTACTTCTGCACCTATTTTCTATGTTTATATGTTTCTATGCCTTTCTGATTACTTGCTGTACCTGCATACTAACTTTTTGTGTTTCATTGATTTCTATGAATCTATTATTCTTCATTCCCTTTTATGCACACAGGAACCATTCAAATCCAGAGCGAAACAGCTTTTAACTTTGTTCCCATTTCAAGCCTTTTTTAAAAAAACTGAAAATAAGGAGTTGCGTGCAGGTATCTGCTTTCACTCTCGGGGACTTGGGCTGAGGCGACGATAATATTGTTACAACACCAACACTGCTTCGGGCTACAAATTATGAGGAGAGACTCAAAGAATGGAATTTGTTTTCATTTGGAGAAAAGATCATTGAGAGGGAACACGATCCAGGCTCTTTAATAATTAAGAAGAATTGATAGCGTGCCTATTGCAAGTTTTTCTTCCAAAAAAAAACTTGGCCTGTGACAGCAACACATGGGTAGAAAATTGAATGGCATCAAGTGAAAGCAGAAATTGGAAGGTTTTTGTTTGTTCCGTGGGTTAGTGGAAGCTGTAGGACTTGATTTCAGAAAAGGTAGTCGATGCTGTGCCAATCAATGCTCCCGTTAATTTTTGGGGGGTTCGTGTGGTCCCTTTAAGGGGTCCCCCTTTAAGTTAATTAGAGTCATTTCTTTTTTTACTGTGGGCTCATTCTTGCTAGGATCTGGATTGAGAATGTTCCATGCCCCCTCCCCCCGCACCTGCTCCTGTCTCCCCCACTACAAGGGGATGAAGCTTCTCGGCCAGGGGTTTTCTCAATGCTGCCCCCCACGCTGGAGGATTTGCCAATATTGCAGTGCAACTGAGTCACCTGTAGAAATACAGTCTTCTCCCACCTACCTTCATCGCTCGCTCGTACATAAAAAAGAGTGGAGGGTGAGATGAAGAGGGGTTGGAGGAGGCTGCGTGGCCCATTCAAAGAGCTCAATTTTCCCGAGTGATTTGCGCCATTTTTTTGGAGCAGGCTGCTCTTTTTGGCCTAAGTTGAAAAACCACAGTTTCCCCAATCAATTTGTACCAGTGTAACTCAGTTAGTTACGATGTTTTTAGATCAGTTTTTTTTTCAGCCAAAGGGGGCATAACCAGCCACCCGTGCCAATTCTGGCCATTTAGGGAAGTTTGGCCAGCTGAGAGTTACCCCAGTTCTGCTTAGGCCAGCGTATGTGGCCTCTCCAGAAAAACTGTAATGTTTGTAGCTCCACACTGTAGATGTGGACGTCAACATAGGCAGTCCCTCGGGATCGAGGAAGACTTGCTTCCACTCTTAGCATGAGTTCTTAGGTGGCTGTACAGTCCAATACGAGAACCACAGTTTCTGTCGCAGGTGGGGCAGACAGTGGTTGAGGGAAAGGGTGGGCAGGGCCTGGTTTGCCGCATGCTCCTTCCGCTGCCTGCGCTGGATTTCTGCATGCTCTCGGCGATGATACTCAAGGAGCTCAGCGCCCTCCCGAATGCATATCCTTCACTTAGGGCAGTCTATGGCCAAGGACTCCCAGGTGTCAGTGGGGATGTCGCACTTTATCAGGGAGGCTTTGAGGATATCCTTGTAACGTTTCCTCTGCCCGCCTTTGGCTCGTTTACCGTGGACGAGTTCAGAGTAGAGCACTTGCTTTGGGAGTCTCGTGTCTGGCATGCGAACTATATGGCCTGCCCAGCGGAGCTGATCGAGTGTGGTCAGTGCTTCAATGCTGGGGATGTTGGCCTGGATGAAGACGCTAATGTTTGTGCATCTGTCCTCGCAGGGGATTTGCAGGATCTTGCGGAGACATCGCTGGTGGTATTTCTCTAGCGACTAGAGGTGTCTACTGTACATGGTCCATGTCTCTGAGCCATACAGGAGGGCAGGTATTACTATGGCCCTGTAGGCCATGAGCTTGGTGACAGTTTTGAGGGACTGATCTTCAAACACTCTTTTCCTCAGGCAGCCGAAGGCGGTGTTGGATCTCATCATCAATGCCTGCTCTTGTTGATAGGAGGCTCCCGAGATAGGGGAAGTGGTCCACGTTGTCCAGGGCCACGCCGTGGATCATGATATTTGGGGGGTAGTGCTGTGCGGCGAGGACAGACTGGTGTAGGACCTTTTGTATTGTGGACGTATTGTGTACTGCAATTGCAGAGTTAATAATAAACAGAACCAGGCTGTTCCGGAGGCTTCCGACAGAGCTGCCTGCCATGTTAGGAGTTGTGTGTGCTGTGCTCTGTGAATATATCACATTTGGCAATGAGATAGGATTTTTTTTGATGATTTAAAGCTTAAATTTTGTTGGTGAAGGACTCAGCCAGCTGACAGAGAGACTTTGGAAGTTTCTGTCTTTGGAAAAAGCTACAAAAATCCGAGGTAAAATACAGCACATGATGTGAATAGCTAGAGATAAAATGGCAGGTGTAATGCGATATTTGGGTGAATATAGACAAAGCGTAGATCGGCTAGAAATGTATTTCACTGCAAATAACATAATCGACATTCCAGACAATGCAGTCCAGAACCGGGCTGTGTTGTAATGTAAGAGAGCGATCTTCTTATTGGAGACGGGTCCGGCATTATATGAAACCCTTGTAAATCTGCTTGTGCCTGACGAGCCAAAGGACACTATGCTTGAAGAGATTTTAACAAAGCTGGAGCAGCACTATAACCCCAAACCGTTAGAAATTGGTGAAAGCTAATGTTTCGATATTCAGAATCAAAAGACTGATGAAATATCAGTGATTACATCGTAGCTATCGATGCACTGTAATTTTGGAAACTTTCAAAACCGAGCATTACGGGATCGTTTTGTTTGTGGGGTGAAAACTGATGCGATCAGAAGGAAGTTATTGACGACGGATGACTTGACTTTTGAGATTGCTTGTCAGACAGCGCGGTCGATGGGCATGGCCGAACAATATTCCCGAGAATTAAATAATAATTACGGTCGTCAGTCAACCGAGGTAAATCACCTGCAGGTTCAAAGTAAAAGGCGGTGGGGGCCCAAAGTCTCAGAAACTGGAAATTCTACCAGAGCGTCGAAGTCATTGCTCAAAGTTGTTCACACGTGAAGGCAGAGTGTTTCTTCTGTAGAAAGACTGGGCATCTTGCGAAGGCATGCTGACTGAAGGGTAAACCAGTGTTCAAAGCTATGAGTAGAAATCCCAAGAGACTACATAGCATGGAAGAACAACAACAGGATGAGGAGATGTTAGAGTTACATGTCATCAGGAGCACGAGGTTAACGGACAGCGATTCGGAAAGTATCAAAATCCAAATAGCTGTTGTGGGATTCAAGATACCAATGGAAATCGACATGGGTGCATCCTTGAGTGTAGTACCAGAGTCGCTGTACCTCAACAAATTGCGTGATTTCCAACTAGAGAAATCCAAGACAGAGCTACGAGGCTATTTGGGAGAGAAAATTCCTGTGGTAGGTCGTATCACCGTACCGGTGAAGTATAAAGATCAATTTCAGAACTTACCTCTAATAGTAGTGAAAGGAAACAAGTCTGCCTTACTAGGAAGAAGTTGGTTGAGCTCACTGAAGCTGGATTGGAGTAAGATTTTCTGTGTGGAAGCGAGATTTTCATCAACGGATGAGGTTATCAAGAAGTATCTGAAGGTGTTCTGCGAAACGGGCAGTCCGATCCAAGGCTTCAAGGCGAGTGTCAGGGTACCGCTAGATCGGTTTACTACAAGCCACGTTCCGTACCATATGCACTCAAGGAGAATGTTGAGCAAGAACTCAAAAGACTAGAGACTGAGAACATTATTTGTAAGATAGATTGATGTAATTGGGCTACACCCATTGTTGTTGTACCTAAGTCCGATGGTAAGGTAAGATTGTGTGGTGATTATAAAATAACTGTAAACCAGGTTCTAGTGGGTAATGTCCCCAATACATTGCCGAATATAGAAGATTTGTTCACAACACTGACAGGTGGTCAGATCTTCTCAAAACTGGATCTTACGAATGCCTACTTACAGCTTGAACTAGATGAGGAGTCCAAGTCATGTTTGACTATAAATACTCATCTAGGCCTATCTCAATTTAATAGGCTACCGTTTGGAGTGTCTTCCGCCCCTGCCATATTCCAAGGGGTGATGAACCAGATTTTGCAAGGTATTGAAGGGGTAGTATGTTATTTGGATGACATACTAATTTCAGCACCAAATAGGCAAATTTATAATAACATATTGAATGAAGTCCTCAAACGGTTAGAGAAGCACAGAGTACGAGTGTCTGCTCGTAAGTGTGAGTTATTTAAAAACTCAGTGGAGTACTTAGGGTACAGAGTAGACAAAGATGGTTTACATCCGACCAAGGAAAAACTGGATGCAATCAGAAATGCACCCACTCCCAGGAATGTCACTGAACTTCAGTCATTCTTGGGTCTTTTGAACTATTATGGGACGTTCCTACCAAATTTGGCTACAGTATTACATCCACTGAATGAACTTTTGAAAAAACAGATCCATTGGAAGTGGTCAAAAGGGCCCATCCTTTCCTCCAATCACTGTCTGTCCCACCTGTGACAGAGACTGTAATTTCCATATTGGACTGTACAGTCACCTGAGAACTCACTTTTAGAGTGGAAGCAAGTCTTCCTCTATTTCGAGGGTCAGCCTATGATGATGATGATGAATGAGGATTCCCTTCTTTGATTGGTTAGGCTGGCCCATGTGATCCCATGGACACTTGCGATCCACCTGCACCCCTGAGATACTTGGGCCTCTACCCACGGGTACCCAGAGAGGCCCAGGACCCTAAGTCTCCGTACGTCCCAGACCACCAGGTACGCCGGCATTTTATTTGTGGATGGGGGGCATTTCCCCAAAGCAAGCCTCTGACCACAAATTCAGAGCCATTGTTGGGATAAGGCAACCTGCTATAGCCACACTATCAATTCTTCCTAATTATTAAAAAAAACCTGGATCAGGGCCCCTCCCCATTTACTTTTCGCCAATGAAAACAAACTCGGTTCTGTCAGTCGTTCCTCATGATTCAAATAATGCAGCTGGCAGTGCAGATAAATATTGTGGAGTTTGGTTTGACTATCTGCTGTGGTGAGGGGGATACTTTGCAAAAAACTTTCCCGTGAAGGATTAGATGAATGGAGCAGAAACCTACAAGAGAATAGATTGCACACGGTCTGTGGAAGGAGCTCTGTGTATCAAATAGCCTTCTCTTTGACTCAAGCATCCTTATTACGAACATCACAGCTCCCATTGTCTACATCACAGTCCCCATTGTGCATGGCCCAGTTTTTCCGTTCCACCTCAGAAGACATTCGACGCGTTTTGCTTTTGGGAGCATTGTTCTGTCATAAAATTCAATGAATCGGAACCGACTCGTTACTTTGAGGACTCACCAATTTTTCCGTGAGTCTCGCTGGTTTGGAACAGTTTGTACAATCTCACTTGGAAACTGCCACTTATCTTTTGATTTGCCGTGTAAGTACTCTAGCCCTGCTTGGATGCACTCCTCTCGTGTTCTTTAAGGTAGACAGCAAAAATGGCGCAATTTCAGCTTCAAACTAGTTCTCGGAACATTTGAACATTTAACGGCTCCCATCTTCCCCAAAAAGTGCCCCATTTTGCACTGTCCCTTCACTTCTGGGAACTGGACTTGAAGCAGTCCAGCCAGTTGAGTGAAGGGTCCTGTATTCAGCAGAGCAGATCTCCAGTCGTCCTGGTTAACCCTTGCCACTGGATAAAGGCCTAGCTCTGTCGAGCCCGTATGGTGGCTGATGTGCAACAGTCACCACACGTTAAAAAAAATCTTCTCACAGGCATCTTCCACCCCTTCAATTGGAGTTCAGGCCTGGAATATCGGGTCCTTCATTGAAACAACTGTGAACTCATGTAGAAGCAAGTCATCCCCGTTCGAGGGACTGCCCATGATGATGATGTACTCAGGATGCAAGAGTCCTTTTGAAATGAATGTACATAGGAATACATATGGGGTGGAAATTGATCAAAGGCAAGTTCTGCCCATTTACCGTCGAAAAGACCGCTAAGATTCTGACGGTAATTTGGGCGGAACTTTGGTCAAAAAAGAAGAAAAAAACGGTGGGAAAAATGGGCATTACTCGCCAATTCTGGGTGGTAGGAAGGATTCTGGGTGGCAAATGGAATCCTGGAGAAGGTTTGCCAAGGCTGGAGTTGGACCCAGAGAGGGGAGAAACGCACAAAAAAAAAAATTCAAAAAATAAAAAATTAAAAAAAATCACAAAACCGTCAGAGGACCCTTTAACACAAAAACCACTGTGAAAAGAAGTTAAAAAAAAATCATCTCACTAACCTTTTCTTGCAGGTCTTCATAACCTACCGTCCAGCTAAGACCTGCTTCCAAGCGGTGGTCTTTTCTCCTGCACTTGCTGACTGTCCTTGATTAATCCGTGTCTTTCTAAATGAAGATTTATCCTGTACTTAAGGATTTTTTCCAACAGTTTTCCCACCACCAAGGTTAGGCTGACTGGCCTGTAACTACTCGGTCTATCCCTTTCTCCCTTCTTAAACAAAGGTACCACATTAGCAGTCCTCCAGTTCTCTGGCACCACACCTGAAGCCAGAGTGGATTGGAAAATGATGGTCAAAGCCTCTTATGGTTACTAGCACCCAAATGCTCTCCCACTGATACCCCTTCCACCTTCCCAGCTTCATTCCCTAAAACTAAATCCAGAACCGCTCCCTCCCGTGTTGGGCTAAAAAAGTTCTCTTGAATGCATTTTGGGAATTCCACACCCTCTGTACACTTCACACTAATTTTGCCCCAGTTAATATTAGGATTGTTGAAATCCCCTACTATTACTGCCCTATAGTTTTTGCACTTCTCAGAAATTTGCCTACATATTTACTCTTCTATCGCCCTCTCACTGTTTGAGGGTCTATAGTACACCCTCAGCAGTGTGATCGCCCTTTTTTTGTTTTTCAGTTCGACCCATATGGCCTCGTTTGATGATCCCTCTAACATATCATCCCTCCTCACGGCTGTAATAGTTTCTTTAATCAATACCGCGACCCCCCCCTCCCTTTTTACCCCCCCCTTCGATCCTGTCTGAAACTCCTGTAGCCAGGAATGCTGAGCTGCCATACCTGCCCCTCTTTTAGCATGGGTCATCTTTAAGGTGGGATCCTTCATCAAAACTGGCTTACTCAAGCTGGAGAAGCTCCTTTTGAATAAGTCTGGACTCCAAGTGCGATTCTTTCAGAAGCAGATAACAAATGGAGTCATTTAGGTTTGAGAGAAATTTGCCATTTAAAAATAAAATCAAACCGTAGAGATATCATAAGTTCCCAAATCTCCCTTTGAGATTCTAAATGTCCCCGTGAGATCCTAAATGTCCCTGTGGGATCCTAAGGGGAAGAAATTGGCCGGCTTTGCACTTCCCATTAGCACCTCCGGGGGGGCGATAACGGGGTATTAACAGCGTACTGACTGGGCGCGGCTGCAAATTCCAAATCTTTTGTTCAATTTGGAAACCAGAATTTTCAACTCTACAGCATTAATAACAACATTTTTTCGAAAACTATTGGGATCCAATGGGTTAAAAAAAATATTCAACAGCATAATTTTCAATTTCTTCAACCGGCAAATTCAAAACTAATGACAGGAGAACCTGAAAAGTCAGTTAGAACGAATCTTAAATCCTATTTTTAATTTAAAAAATTCTCCACCACTATGTGCTGTTGAGCATTGGCCTATTTTCCAAGTCGAGCTACAAGACAGCAGATGGTTGGAGAATCGCTTTATTTACAGGTAAATCTGCCTAGCATCTCTGCTCCATCATTGAGTGAAAGGACCTTAGTGGAGGCGGAGGTGCGGGGGGTGGGCGGCGAGGTGGGGGTAGGAATATTCGGCCGTGCCTTCAGCTGCCTGGGTCCCAAGCTCTGGAACTCCCTCTCTAAACCTCTCCGCCTCTCTACCTCTCTTTCCTCCTTTAAGACGCTCCTTAAAACCTACCTCTTTGTCCGAGTTTTTGGTCAGCTCTCCTAATATCTCCTTATATGGCTCGGTGTCACATTTTGTTTGTGAAGCGCCTTGGGACGTTTCACTGCATTAAAGGCGCCTATAAATGCAAGTTGTTGTTGTTGTAGACCCTTTTTTCGTTGAAGTGTCTATGTATCACAGAACAGGCGAATATAGAAACATAGAAATCTACGGCGCAGAAAGAGGCCATTTCAGTCCATCACGTCCGTGCCGGCCCTCGGTCAGCAGCCCTGAAGGTTACATATAAACCTATGAACAAGGAACAATGGCGAAAAGGTAAAGGGCATCCGGCCCAACCAGTCCGCCCCACACAACTGCGACACCCCTTGCACCGAAACATTCTGCACTCCACCCCAACCAGAGCCATGTGATTTCCTGGGAGAGGCAAAAACCAGATAAAAACCTAGGCCAATTCAGAGAAAAAAAAATCTGGGAAGATTCCTCTCCAACCCATCCAGGCGATCGCAGCTAGTCCAGGAGAATTTGCATGAGACGGTGACCGAAGGGGACCAAGCAGAATTCAGCGCAAAAGAAAAGAAATCATCTCTGCTCTGGAGGATTCTGGAGGAAACTGGAATATTTTACACGTTTGAAAGGCCGAGGTTAGTCATGTGCTGCTCACAGCCTGCACGGCTTGCGGAGGGTCTGGTGCACGTTAATGTAACATTAACTTCCTCATAAACAGCACACGCTTCCAAAGGTTAAGCGGATGTTGGTGAATTCCCGTGGGGGATTCTCCGAATCGGCCGCCGTAACTTTGGCCGAAGAACCCACAGAAACCCTGGAGGAACCTGGGACATAGGAGCAGGAGGAGGCAAGTCAGCCCCTCGCGCCTGCTCCGTCATTCAATGAGATCACAGCTGATCTGTAGCTCAAAGAACCGGTTAAAGTTACAGCAATTGATCGAAAGAACCCCTGCAAAAATTCCTACCTCCCCCCCACACCTCCCCACCATGTGCCTGGGTGCGGGAGGGGCTGTTAAAGATCTTTTTTGGACTAGATTTTCGGTTCTGCTCATTTTGGGGCGGTAATGGCGGCGGGGCGGTAAAGTTTGCGCCCAGGAACAGTTTGCACCTCAGTCAGCCAAATTCATCAGCCGGGCCCTGCGTGTGGGGCAGAGCGCTAAGGGAGGCATTACACACCTCTCTTAGGGCGCTAAGCCAGCCTAGCAAAGGAAACTCCTGAACTAAACAGTGGGCTGAGAGAGGCCTTGGGGGGGGGAAAAAAAACTGAAAAAAAACTCACCAAAAACATTCCCAATACATAGCCCACACCACCACAACATAAATCATCAAAGAAAAATAATAAAAACCAATCGCACTTACCTGAAGTCAGCATTACATATCTCATTGCAGCCGCTACAGCTCGGACCGCCCGCTTTCACAGGCGGTCCCACCTGTTATGCCTGTAATGCACTTATGAATGACTCCGCGAGGCAATGTGTTGTACTCAAACTGTATTGACCTTGGTCCATTATTCGTAACTCCAGAGTGAGGCACAAGCATGTGGGCAACCTTTTATACTGGGCCCTGCACACCAATGCAGGTGACCCTCAGGTCTCCCACCGCAATGCCCTCTGGTGGACAGCCTCTGCCACAGGGGCAGGAAACCCCGGTCTCCACCAGTTGCACCCTCTAGTGCTGCCAGCATAGAATATACACAGTGTAAACCTTATTGATAGTATATCAGGTAACAAGTCTCCATCTTATGCAACTATACATTGACTACACAGAGAATATATCTATAGTCTGCATATATAACATCACTCTCCCCCAAGTCCTTTGTGCTGATTACCTTTGCACTATGTGCTCTGGCTTCACTCTCCCCAGACTTAACTGCCAATAGCCCTCGCACCTTGGCTGTGCTTTGGCTTGGCTCTCTCCCTGTTAACCCCCAAGTTCTTTTGCTACAATGTTGGGTAGTGATTACCAGTTTGGGTGGTTCGATGATGCAATGGAGGTTCCAGTGGGTTCTGGGTGTGATCCATGTGTGTGTCCATGGCTACATACATCCATTCTCCCCCACTCCCCCACAATGAGATCATGCAGCAGGCCCATTACATTAACATACAGGATCAGACACAGCGCATGTACAAAGAAAGGAAGTTACAGTTTGTATCGTGACACCTTGGTTCAGTGACTTACATTCATTACATTTTGCAGTTGTGCGTCTGGATTGGGTAGATTCCATTCATGGTTCTGTCATGGTAAGTACTGAGGTAGCAGTGCAGGTATGCGAGGACGCAGGTTCCAGAGCAACCGGACGGGGTCCTAGTCGTCTGATAGTGGCGCTGCGCCCCCTGCTAGCGGGACGGGCTTGGTGCGCTCACCTAGCCAGGACTCAGGGCCTTTGCCGTTGCCTAGTGGTGGGCAGAGCCACAGATGTGTGTGGTCTCCCTGTCCTCCTCTGAGGGCTGCAGAGTCTTCTGCCTGCTCTCTAACGGTGTTGGGAACCTGGCTGTTCCAGGTCCCGTTTGGGGAACTCGTTGGTTCTGACCTTTCACTCCCGGACATGGCCGAGGTAGTGACTGGGTCTGGGGGCTGCACCGTCTCCACCCGGGTGGTGGGCAACGGCGGCCGACTGCACGTATTGGCGCCGTTTGTGTTTCCAGGTCCTTGGCGAATAGTGCCATCGGATGCCTGCAGCGTGGGATAGACCTGGGGCAGGGTATCAGGATCAGTGCCTTCACCCTCCTGAGGTCACTGGCCTATAACTTGTGGGGACACCTGGGACAGGGCATCAGGGTCAGCGCCTTTACCCTCCTGAATTCGCTCGCTTGCTACTTTTGGGGACACTCTATTCCCGACATCTCGCAACATTTTGTTCTTTACATTCTTAATCGGTTCGTTACATTGATTGCCATGCATACAATGTCTCTTTAAGTTCAGTTGGTTGCAGGTCTCCTTTAAGAGAACCCTGCTGGCTTTACCCCAATCAAATCCTTTGATAGACACCACGTGTTGGCCCCTCAGCGTTGCACCTCGTGATATTGCCACAGCCATCTTTCTTTTCAGCCACGCTGCACCTCGCTGCATCAGGGACGCCATCTTGCCTCTGTCCTCGAGGTCGACTGCCTTGATCCTTCTCTCCCGCGATTCTGCCACAAAAGCTGGAAGAGTGCCTGTGAATTCGGTCTTCCTCCCCAGGAGTCCTGCCATTGGAGCCGCGAAGGTACTTTTAGGTCATTCCGGTTGGATCATTGCCACGCAGTCGTGATGGACGGTCTGTGCCTCAGGTGCTGCGCTGGTCTGTTCTCTGGTGCCTGGCCCAAGCGAAGGTGAGGTTTTGCTCTGTCTCTGAGCACAGGGGACATTGATTTCTGGAATAAAGAGGTCTTCCCATTTCCACTGGATCTTCCCCATCCACCTTCTTCCAAGTAGCGTTGGACCATCACCTGCGACAATCCACAGAGGTAACTTGTGATGCATGCAATAAAGGTACAGCAGTTATCATGGACGACTTTAATCTACATATAGATTGGGCTAACCAAGCTGGTAGCAATGCAGTGGAGCAGGATTTCCTGGAGTGCATTAGGGATGGCTTTCTAGACCAGTATGTCGAGGAACCAACTAGAGAGCTGGCCATCCTAGACTGGGTGTTGTGTAATGAGAGAGGACTAATTAGCAATCATGTTGTGCGAGGCCCCCAGGGGAAAAGTGACCATAATATGATAGAATTCTTTATTAAGATGGAGAGTGACAGTGTTAATTCAGAGACTAACGTCCTGAACATAAAGAAAGGTAACTTCGATGGTATGAGACGTGAATTGGCTAGGATAGACTGCCAAATGATACTTAAAGGGTAGACAGTGGATAGGCAATGGCAGACATTTATAGATTACATGGATGAACTTCAACAATTGTACATCCCTGTCTGGAGTAAAAATAAAAAGGGGAAGGTAAATCAACCGTGGCTAACAAGGGAAATTAAGGATAGTGTTAAAACCAAGGAAGAGGCATATAAATTGGCCAGAAAAAGCAGCAAACCTGAGAACTGGGAGAAATTTAGAATTTAGCAGAGGAGGACAAAGGGTTTAATTAGGAGGGGGAAATAAAGTATGAGAGGCAGCTTGCAGGGAAAATAAAAACTGACTGCAAACGCTTCTATAGATATATGAAGAGAAAAAGATTACTGGAGACCAACGTAGGTCCTTTGCAGTCAGAATCAGGTGAATTTATAATGGGGAACAAATAAATGACAGACCAATTGAAAAAATACTTTGGATCTGTCTTCACTAAGGTAGATGCAAATAACCTTCCGGAAATACTAGGGGTTTGAGGATCTAGCGAAAAGGAGGAACTGAAGACAATCCTTATTGATCAGGAAATTGTGTTAGGGAAATTGATGGGATTGAAGGCCGATAAATCCCAAGGGCCTGATAGGCTGCATCCCAGAGTACTTAAGGAAATGGCCCTAGATATAATGGATGCATTGGTGATCATTTTCCAACATTCTATTGACTCTGGATCAGTTCCTATGGACTGTCGGGTAGCTAATCTAACACCACTTTTTAAAAAAGGAGGGAGAGAGAAAACGGGGAATTATAGACCAGTTAGCCTGACATCAGTGGTGGAGAAAATGTTGGAATCAGTGATTAAAGATGAAATAGCAGCGCATTTGGAAAGCAGTGACAGGATCGGTCCCAGTCAGCATGGATTTATGAAAGGGAAATCATGCTTGGAAAATCTTCCAGAATTTTTTGAGGATGTAACTAGTAGAGTGGACAAGGGAGAACCAGTGGATATGGTGTATTTGGACATTCAAAAGGCTTTTGACAAGGTCCCACACAAGAGATTAGTGTGCAAAATTAAAGCACATGGTATTGGGGGTAATGTATTGACGTGGATAGAGAACTGGTTGGCAGACAGAAAGCAGAGAGTCGGAATAAACGGGTCCTTTTCAGAATGGCAAGCAGTGATCAGTGGGGTGCCGAAGGGTTCAGTGCTGGGACCCCAGCTATTTAAAATATACATCAATGATTTAGATGAAGGAATTGAATGTAATATCTCCAAGTTTGCAGATGACACTAAGCTGGGTGGTGGTGTGAGCTGTGAGGAGGATACTAAGAGGCTGCAGAGTGACTTGGACAGGTTAGATGAGTGGGAAAGTGCATGACAGATGCAGTGTAATGTGGATAAATGTGAGGCTATCGATTTTGGTGGCAAAAACAGGAAGACAGACTATTGTCTGAATGGTGACAGATTAGGAAAAGGGGAGGTGCAACGAGACCTGGGTGTCATGGTACATCAGTCATTAAAGTTTGGCATGCAGGTACAGTGGGCGGTGAAAAAGGCAAATGGTATGTTGGCCTTCATAGCTAAGGGATTTGAGTATAGGAGCAAGGAGGTCTTACTGCAGTTGTACAGAGCCTTGGTGAGGCCACACCTGGAATATTGTGTACAGTTTTAGTCTCCTAATCTGAGGAAGGACGTTCTTGCTATTGAGGGAGTACAGCGAAGGTTCACCAGATTGATTCCCGGGATGGCAGGACTGACATATGAGGAGAGACTGGATCAACTGGGCTTGTATCCACTGGAGTTTAGAAGAATGAGAGGGAATCTCATCGAAACATATAAAATTCTGACGGGATTGGACAGGTTAGAGGCAGGAAGAATGTTCCCGTTGCTGGGGAGTTCCAGAACTAGGGGTCACAGTCTAAGAATAAGGGGTAAGCCATTTAGGACCGAGATGAGGAGAAACCTCTTCACTCAGAGAGTGGTTAACCTGTGGAATTCTCTACTGCAGAAAGTTGTTGAGGCCAGTTCGTTCGATATATTCAAAAGGGAGTTAGATATGGCCCTTACGGCCAAAGGGATCAAGGGGTATGGAGAGAAAGCAGGAAAGGGGTACTGAGATTGCATGATCAGCCATGATCATATTGAATGGCGGTGCAGACTTGAAGGGCTGAATGGCCTACTCCTGCATCTATTTTCTATGTTTCTATGTTTCTATTACACTTACATCCGCACTACCAAGGACTGGGATCAGCTCCTTGGTGTAGGTGCGCAACCGTTCCTGTACTGGAAACAGCTTAGGTCGTTTTTCGTTCCTTAGCCTCTCAAAGGCATCCTGGTTCATCACTGACTGGCTCACTCCTGTGTCCACTTCCATGAAAACTGGAATGCTGTTTATCACAACTTCCATCTTCACTGGAGGACAATCGGTGGTGCAGGTATAGACTCCATACACTTCTTGTTGGGGCTGAGCTGCCTCTCTGGCCAAATCATCATACTCTCCGCTGAATTCAAAGTTATCTACCAACTCCTCTGCTCGACGGTGAGTCGTATTTCTTTTACACATACGCTGGAGGTGGCCCTTCGTGTTACAGGTTTTGCATACGTACTCAGCAAATCGACACTGGTGACCCCTATGGTTTCCTCCACAACACCATCATGGTGCTATTCGATTAGCACCCCTCGGCGGACTCTGAGTTCTGGAACCCTGAGGTCTGTGCTCTCTGCCCTGGGCAGAGCCACGTTCTACAGTCTTGCCTGTGAAAGGCACCATTCTGTGTGCAGTACTTGCCGGGTTTGAGTCCACAGGATGAATAATTTGCTTGGTGCTGCAGGTCGAGGTCATGAATGCCCGACTGATGCTGATGGTCTTCTGCAGGTTGACTGTGGTGTCGGCAGACAATAGCTTGTGAAGGAGGCCCTCGAGGCCAATTCCCATAACGAATATGTCTCGCAATGCTTCGTTGAGGTGCGTGCCAAAATCACACGGTGCCACAAGTCTCCCAAGGTCGTCAGCATATTTTGCAATCTCCTGGCCTTCATGTCTGCGGTGAGTGCAGAATCTGTGCCTGACCATGAGGATGATCTGTTTTGGTTTTAGTTGGTCACGAATTAGTTCAGTATGTCTTATCCTTGGCCTTCATGGGTGTCAGCAAGTCCCTGACGAGACGGTAGACCTTGGGTCCACAACTGGTCAGCAGTATAACCTTGCATTTCTCTGCCAATGTGCCAGGTCGTTTGCCACGAAATATTGCTCGAGCCTTTCCGTGAAGGCATTCCAATCATCACCCTCTGTGAAGTCTTTTAGTATGCCAAAGGTAGCCATAATCACGTGAAAGTCCATATTCTCGTCGCCAGTTGTTATGCCTGTAATGCACTTATGAATGACTCCATGAGGCAATGTGTTGTACTCAAACTGTGACCTTGGTTCTTTATTTGTAACTCCAGAGTGAGGCACAAGCATGGTGGGCAGCCTTTTATACTAGGCCCTGCACACCTATGCAGGTGACCCCCAGGTCTCCCACCGCAGTGCCATCTGGTGGACAGCCTCTGCCATAGGGGCAGGAAACCCCAGTCTCCACCAGTTTCATCCTCTAGTGGTGCCAGCAATGTATATAGACAGTGTAAACCTTATTGATAGTACATCAGGTAACAAGTCTCCATCTTATGCAACTATACAGTGACTAGACAGAGTGTATAACTATAGTCCGCATATATAACACTACCAGGGGGTGCTATGGAGTGCTATGGATTGGCTGGGAGCCTAAAATCGAGCCAGTGTCGCAACCAGGGGCCTTGCACACCAGCTCGCCTCTCCTGGGCAGTAACGCTCCGCGCCCCGCCAAAACTGGCCCCGAAACCCCCGGTGGGGCACTGGAAGCTGGCCGTCCGCCCAGGAGTGCTTACCGCCGCCATTGCCGGCCCTCCGGGGTTCTAACAGGGGCAGCAGAAGACTGGAAATCCAGCCCTATATAGGATTTACTAGTGTCCAATCTCTTTAGCAATCTCCTCCACTGAAGGTGCGATCTCCTTGCTCGGCTTTGCTCCTTGCAGGCTGCGCTCCGCTGCTCGAGTGTGAGCCGAGACAGCACGCTGTAGATTTCCCGATCAGTGTCATGGTGCTGGTGGCAACCCGGTCATTTTACAATAGCGGCAATTGGAAAGATATTTTTGAGCGACGCAAGGAGTGAACTACTCTGCCCTTTTTCAAGATAGCGCTGTGGGATCTTTTATGTCCACCAGAAGGGGCCTCAATTTAACCTCTCATCCAAAAGACAGCGCCTCTGACAGTGAGGTGTATGCACACAGGAGTACACAACTTACATGGGATATACACTTAATTGGTATATATTTCTGGAGGGATACACTTGACACGTACCTACTTAAAGCTGTCAGCTGGGGCTCAGTGGGTAGCACTCACGCCTCTGAGTAGGAAGGTTGTGGGTTCAAGTCCCACTCCAAGGGCTTGAGCATGAAATCTAGGCTCACAGTCCCAGAGTGCAATACTGACAGAGTGCTGCACTGTTGAAGGTGCCATCTTTCGGATGAGATGTTAAACCGAGGCCTCATCTGCCCTCACAGGTGGATGTAAAAGATCACATGGTACTATTTCGAAGAAGTGCAGGGGAATTATCCCTGGTGTCCTGGCCAATATTTATCCCTCAATCAACATCACTAAAAACAGATCATCCGATCATTATCACATTGCTGTTTGTGGGAGCTTGCTGTGCGCAAATTGGCTACCGCGTTTCCCACATTACAACAGTGACTACAATCAAAAAGTACTTCATTGGCTGTAAAGCGCTTTGAGTTGGTCGTGAAAGACGTTTTATAAATGCAAGCCTTTTTTTATATTTCTGGAGGGATACATTTGACACATACCCACTTTAAGGGATACCCCCTTAATTGCCATCGTGTTTTTTTTCTTTCTGAAGTGTTCAAATAACAGGAGACACAAGTTAAAAATGAAATATTTAGGAGTAAGGAATGGGGTCAGGAGATGAGGAAGAAAGGTTTTACACACAGGGTTAATAGATGTTGGAATAGATTACATGGAGAGGTCAGTGAAGCAGACAGTAAAAGAGGTTTCAGGGACCAATTAGAAGTGTTCCTGGCGGGAGCAGGTGTTCAGATTCCAAAAAAAAGGTAAAACAAATAAAACAATGGTTTTGTTTTAAATTATCAATCTTAGCTTTTTTAACAAGAGAAGCACAAATTGGCCATCTCTCCACAGGAAAATAGCTCAGCATTTTTGTCATGACTGATGTTTGAAGTGGAATATTGCCACGTTAGCCTGAAAGTGATGCAGTGGACACTTAAAATTTTCACATCACTTTACATTCTCAGAACGCCTTTACGGCGAATAAAATACGTTTTTGAAGTATAGTCACTGTTGTCTTGTGGAACTCACAGCACAGAAGCAGGCCTTTCGGCCCAACCGGTCTATGCTGGTGTTTATGCTCCACACGAGCCTCCTCCAACCCCTCATCTAACCTTATCAACATAACCTTCTATTCCTTTCTCCTTCATGAATGTGTCTGGCTTCCCTTTAAATGCATCCATACTATTCGTCTCAACCACTCCCTGTGGTAGCGAGTTCCACATTCTCACCACTCTCTGAGTGAAGAGGTTTCTCCTGAATTCCTTATTGGATTTATTAGTGACGATTTCATATTTATGACCCCATTTTTTGGACTCGCTCCACAAGTGGAATGAGCTTCTCCACATCTACCCTATCAAGCCTCTTCATAACTGTAAAGATCTCTATGGGGTCGCCCCCTCAGCCTTCTCTATTCTAGCGAAAAGAGCCCCAGCCTGGAAACTTACAGCACAGAAGAAAGCCATTCAGCTCGCCGGGCCTGTGCTGGCTCTTTGATAGAGAAATCGTACTGAGTTCCTCGTCTCCACTTGCTCAGCCTTTCCTGAAAGGTATAACCTCTCAGTTCTGGTATCATTTTTGTAATCTATATTTTTGCACCTTTTTCAGTGCCTCTATAAACCCCCTGCCTTTTTGTAATATGGAGACCGGAACCTTGGGAGTTCCAGGACACCGGAAAAACTCTCTATTCTTCCTTGAACAAGTGGTGTAGGATCATTAATGTCACTTGAACATGCAGACAGGGCTCCAGCTTATAGGAACTTGGCACTCTCCATATCAAAGGCAGGGCAGACATGATAAGGGGCGGTGTAAATGTAACCATCTATTAACTAGACATTCAGCTCAATTATAAGGCAAGTGAAATAACCCCATTTCAGTTATGCCAATTGAGACGTGCAGCATTTGACAAGAATATAACAGCCAACAAAATTCCATTTGCAGGCAGGGCACGGAGGGATAGGTCCAGGAGAGTTATATATTGTCTGGCGCAATGAAGACAGAAAACAGTGCATTATTATTACTTTGCTGCCATGTGCAGGGGTTTTCATCGCAAGCCTTTGTGGCTGCCTGTATTTGAGCAGATGGTTCCACATTTTCACTAGGTTGATTCTGGAGATGAGGGGGTTGACTTATGAGGAAAGGTTGAGTAGGTTGGGCCTCTACTCATTGGAATTCAGAAGAATGAGAGGTGATCTTATCGAAACGTATAAGATTATGAGGGGGCTTAACAAGGTGGATGCAGAGAGGATGTTTCCGCTGATAGGGGAGACTAGAACTAGGGGGCATAATCTTAGAATTAACACCATAAAGACATATAGGCCAAAATTCATCAGCCGACTGCCGCCGACATTCCTTGTCAAGATCCGCCGAGTACCACTTTCGGAGTGGCCTGGAGAGGGCGGGAGGAGAGAGCCGCTGGGAACCACCCGCTGAAGTCAGCGGACGGCCGAGTGGCGCAGCTGACCTCCCGCCTGCCGAGCTCCCAGATTCCTGCGGATGGGACTCGGCGGCAGAACTGGGGTGGACCGCTGGCTGGAGGCTGGTCTGTCCCCAACGGTACGTCTGAAGAACCTGAAAAAAAGGTAAGTGAACATTTAAAAAATACATTTCCGCAGCGACTTACCTGGATGGGGTCCCCTGAAGGTCTTTGGATAGTTTTTGTGTTTTTTACTTGTGATTTTTGTTTTCAGGTCTTCGACCCTCCGTGGGCCCGACTCCATCCTCAGCGGCACTTGGGCGGCAAGTGCCTCTGTTGCCGAGAATGCAACCTCCCGACCGCTGCCTCTCAGATTGGCGCCGTACGTTGTCCATTTGCTGCCCGCCGACCTTCAAGGGACCTTCTTCATGAATATCCCGCCCAAACTACGGTCCGATACCTCGGCAGCCATCGGCGGCACTTTGTGCGGCACTTGGGCGGGCGGAGGCCTTGCTGAAAATCGGCCCCATAGGAAAAATCGAGGAGGAGAAAAGGCTACCAATGCCATTGAAGCTCGCCCTCTTGTATCGTCCCGTCATACATCCAGCTTTGTTTTCATAGAGTGAAATGGTTTCCAGTGGCAGCAGGGTCAATCGAAAGAAAGAAAGACTTGCATTTATATAGCGCCTTTCACGACCAGCCAATGAAGTACTTTTGGAGTGTAGCCACTGCTGTAATGTGGGAAACAGATTTAAGATAATTGGCAAAAGATTCAGGGTGAAGCTGCGGAGAACTTTTTCACGCAGTGAGTTGTTGTGATCGGCAATGGATTACCTGAAAGGGTGGTGAAAGCAGATTCAATAGTAACTTTCAAAAACAAGGAAAGGTGGCATTTATATAGTGCCTTTCACGACCACCAGACGGCCCAAGGTGTAGTCACTGTTGTAATGTGGGAAACGCGGCAGCCAATTTGTACACGGCAAGCTCCCACAAACAGCAATATGATAATGACCAGATAATCTGTTTTTGTGATGTTGATTGAGGGATAAATATTGGCCCCAGGACACCGGGGATAACTCTCCTGCTCTTCTTCGAAGTAGTGCCCTGGAATCTTTTACGTTCATCTGAGGGGCAGACAGGTTAACGTCTCATCCAAACGACAGCACCTCTGACAGCACAGCACTCCCTCAGCGCTGCACTGGGAGTGTCAGCTTAGATTTTTGTGCTCAAGTCTCTGGAGTGGGACTTAAACCCACAACCTTCTGACTCAGAGGCGGGAGTGCTGTACACTGAGCCTCGGATGATACAAAAAGAATTGGATGTATATACTGGAAAAATAAACATTTGCTGGGCTACGGGGAAAGAGCACGGGCCTGCGGGAAATTAGATTGTTTTTGTCCCTTTGTTCTGCATTCCACCACACCAGAGGAAATAGTTTCTCGCTAGTAACCCTATCAAATCATTCGATTATTTTGAGCACCTCAATTAGATAACCCCTCAACCTTCTAAACTCAAGGGAATATAAACCAAGTTTATGGAACCTGTCCTCATAATTTAACCTTTTAATCTTTTGTATCATCCTGATGAACCTGTGCTGCCCACCCATCCCCTCCCCCCGCCCCACCCACCCTCTCCCCTCCCACTCCTGCTCCCACCCCCAAGGTCAATATACTGCTCCTGAGGTGTGGTGTCCTAAACGGAATGCATCACTCCAGATGGTGTCTAACCAAGGCTCTGTACAATTGAGGCATCACTTCGGAACTTTTTTATTCCAGCCCCTTTTGAGATAACGGCCAACATTCATAAGAACATAAGAAATAGGAGCAGCAGTACGCCATTTGGCCCCTTGAGCCTGGCTGATCTGATCATGGACTCAGCTCCAATTGCCTGCCCGCTCCCCATAATCCTTTATTGCCGTATTGCTCAAAAATCTGTCTATCTCCGCCTTAAATATATTCAATGACCCAGCCTCCACAGCTCTCTGGGGCAGAGAATTGCACAGATTTACAACTCTCTGAGAGAAGAAATTTCTCCTCATTTCAGTTTTAAATGGGCGGCCCCTTATTCTAAGACTATGTCCCCTAGTTTTAGTTTTCCCTCTGAGTGGAAATATCTTCTCTGCATCCACCTTGTCGAGACCCCTCATTATCTTATAAGTTTCAATAAGATCATCTCTCATTCTTCCCTCTCTGATTTTCTTTAACAGTGCCGGTGAAACATTAACTTGTTTGTTCTCACTACAGATGACTGACTGCTGAGTGTTTCCAAGATTTTCTGCTTTTGGCTCCAAACCCATTTTGCATCGGGTCTCCCCCTCACAGCTGCTGGACTTCCTCGGACCAACAAACTCACTCTTCCAACAGAAGCAGCGTGACCCACCAACCAGTTGACATTGTGGTGGGAGGTCCTATCAGGGCTATGGTAGCATCCTGAAAGAAAGACTTGCATTTATATAGCGCCTTTCAAGACCACTGGATGTCTCAAAGCGTTTTACAGCCAATGAAGCACTTTTTGGAGTCTAGTCACTGTGCTAATGTGGGAAACACGGCAGCCAATTTGCACACTAGCAAGCTCCCACAAACAGCAATGTGATAATGAGCAGATAATCTGTTTTAGTGATGTTGATTGAGGGCTAAATGTTGGCCAGGACACCGGGGATAACTCCCCTGCTCTTCTTCGAAATAGTGCCACCGGATCTTTTGCGTCCACCTGAAAGAGCAGACATGGCCTCAGTTTAACTTCTCATCCAGAAGACGGCACCTCCGATAGTTCAGCGCTCCCTCAGTAGTGCCTCTCCGACAGTGCAGCACTTCCTCAGCACTGCAAGGTGATTTAAATAGGTTGAATGAGTGGGCAAACACATGGCAGATGCAGTATAATGTGGATAAATGAGAAGTTATCCACTTTGGTAGGAAAAACATAAGGACAAAGTATTATTTAAATGGTGATGGCTTGGGAAGTGTCGATGTACAGAGGGACCTGGGTGTCCTTGTACACCAGTCATTGAAAGCAAACATGCAGGTGCAGCAAGCAGTTGAGAAGACAAATGGTATGTTGGCCTTCATTACAAGAGGATTTGAGTACAGGAGCAAGGATGTCTTACTACAGTTATACAGGGCCTTGGTGAGACCGCACCTGGAGTATTATGTGCAGTTTTGGTCTCCTTACCTAAGAAAGGATATACTTGCTATTGAGAGAGTGCAGCGAAGGTTCACCAGACTGATTCCGTATGAGGAGAGATTGGGTCAACTAGGCCTGTATTCACAAGAGTTTAGAAGAATGAGATGGGATCGCATTGAAACGCATACAATTCTGACTGGGCTGGATAGACTGGATGCGGGGAGGATGTTTCCCCTGGTTGGGAAGTCTAGAACAAGGGGTCACAGTCTCAGGATACAGGGTAGGAAATTTAGGACTGAGATGAGGAGAAATTTCTTCACTCAGAGGGTGGTGAACCTGTGGAATTCTCTGTGGAGGCCAAGTCACTGAATATATTTAAGAGGGAGATAGATAGATTTCGAGAAACAAAAGACATCAAGCGGTATGGGGAAAAAGCAGGAATAAGGGGGCCAAGTTTCGGCCTGAGTTGCTCCTGTTTTTTTGGAGCAACTGGTTTAGAATGGAGTATCTTAGAAATTTGAATTCTCGGCATTTAGTTTGCTCCAGTTCTAGTCAGTTAGAACAGTTTCACTTTGGAACAGAATTTTTTTTTCAAAAGGGGGCGTGTCCGGCCACTTACGCCTGTTTTCAAAGTTTAGGCAGTGAAAACTTATTCCAAACTAACTTAGAATGGAGTAAGTGAAGATTTTTGTACGTTCGAAAAAACCTTGTCTACACTTTAGAAAATCAGGCGTAGGTTACAAATTAGGCGTAGGGAATGGGAGGGGGCGGTTTAAAGGGAAGTTTACAAATATTAAACACTTCAGTTTTACAAATAAAGAGCCATCATCAATAATAAATGATAAATACATCAATAAATCAACCAATAAATCAATCAAAAAAAATTAATAAAAAATTTTAAAAATTTAAAAAAATCAATAAATAAAACATTTTCTACTTACCGACTGCAGCACCGGGAGTCCTCCAACAGCGTGCTGGGATGCCCCCCCCCCCAGTGTGCCTCTGTCAGTGTCTCTATCTCTCTGTCTGTCTGTGTGTGTGTCTCTCACTCTCTGTCTGTCAGTGTCTGTGTTTCCGACAGCGAGGGGAGGGGGAGAAGGTGGGTGGGAGGGGGAAGGGGAGAAGGGGGGGTGGGAGGGGGATGGGGAGAAGGGGGGTGGGGGTGGGGAGGGGGAGAAGGGGGATGGGGAGGGGGAGAAGGGGGGTGGGGGAGGAGAAGGGGGGTGGGGGAGGAGAAGGGGGTAGAGGGGGGTGGGGTGGGGGGTAGAAGGAGGTGGGGTGGGAGTAGAAGGGGGTGGGGTGGGGGTAGAGGGGGGAGAGGAGGAGGAGGAGGAGTGGGGGAGGAGGAGGGGAGAGGGAGGGGGAGGAGGAGGAGAGGAGGGGCGAGGAGAGGGGGAGGAGAAGGGGGGGAGAGGGGGAGAAGAGAGAGAGGATGGAGGGAGGGAAGGAGAGAGGATGGAGGGAGGGAAGGAGAGAGGATGGAGGGAGGGAAGGAGAGAGGATGGAGGGAGGGAAGGAGAGGGGAGAGAGGGAGGAGGGAGGGAAGGAGAGAGGAGGGAGGGAGGGAAGGAGAGAGGAGGGAGGGGGTCTCTGGGGGGTTGCGGAGGTCCGGGGGGGGAAGGGGGGGCAAAGAGAGTCGCGGAGGTCCCGGGGGGGGGGGGGGAGAGTCGCGGAGGCCCGGGGGGGGGGGAGCGAGAGTCGCGGATGTCCATGGGGGGGGGGGGGGCGAGACAGTCGCGGAGGTCGGGGGAGGGGGGGGAAGCAGAGGTCGGGTCACCGGGGAGGGGCGGGAGTCGGGTCGCCTGGGGGAGGGGAGAGCAGGGGTCGGGTCGGGTGGGAGGAGCCTTATCCACGCAGCCCCAGTGAGGCCATTTGGCCAGGGCTCGGGGCTGCGTGCTTCGGGCCCCTCCCACACAGTTTTGGGCGCCTGGAGCTACTGCACATGCGCGCCCACTGTAGCGCGCATGTGCAGGGATTCCGGCACTGCTTTCAGCGCAGGGGCCTGGCTCTGCCCTCCACCGCGCCCAGCTCCAGAGGACCTGCAGTGAGCCGGAGAATAGGTAAGTTTTTTTTAGGCGCACTTTCTGGCGCGAAAAATGGGCGTCCAGGTCCGGGCTGCGCCGTTCTAGGCGCGGCCCGAAACTTGGGCCCATGCTTTTGAGATAAAGGATCAGCCATGATCATATTGAATGGCGGTGCAGACTCGAAGGGCTGAATGGCCAACTACTGCTCCTATTTTCTATGTTTCTAAGCACTGCCCCTCCAATTGTGCAACACTCCCTCAGTACCGCACTGGAATGTCAGCCGAGATTTTTGTGCTCAAGTCCCTGGAGTCGGATTTAAACCCACAACCTTCTGACTCAGAGGCGAGAGTGCTACCCACTGACAGTGGTTATGTTACTGTGCTAGTAATCCAGAGGCTTGGACTAATGATCCGGAGACTGTGAGTTTAAATTCCACCAGGGCAGCTTGGAAATTTAAATTCAATTAACAAAATAAAAATCTGTAATAAAGAGTTAGTATCAGTCATGTGGACCATGAAACTACCAGATTGTCGTAACAACCCATTGGTTCAGCAATGTCCTTTAGGGAGGTAAATCTGCTGCCCTTACCCGGTCTGGCCTATATGTGACTCCAGACCCACAGCAATGTGATCGACTCTTAACTGCCCTCTGAAATGGCCTAGTGAGACACTCAGTTGTGTTTAAGAAGGCGGCTCACCACCATCTTCTTGAGGGCAATTAGGGAATTAGGGACGAGCAATAAATGCTGGCCTTGCTGGCGATGCCCACATCCCGTGAATGAATGATAAAAAATTTCATCATCGTATATATATGCAGGCGATGATTCCCTGTGGTGACGCTGTGGCAGCACCTGCTGCTGATATCTAAAATGTGCAGTGCCCAAAGTGACACGACCAAGCATAAAAATACCGATTTGCAGCCAGTGTACAGGAAAGTCTACTATGAGGCTGTAAATGTGGGCGAGCTGTGCGAATGGGTAGCTCTCTTGGGCCCTGGCCTGTAATATAAAAGCTGCCTTATGTTGCTCATCATTACTTGCAAGCGATACTGTTTAGGATGTAAATGTGGATCAATTAATTCAGTCTATCCTATCGCTAAGAGCTTAAATGCCATTCACGTTCTTGCTTTGCTATTTCAGTCCTGATTAATTGGCCCTCTGACCCAGCTCAACCCACAGCCAAGGTGATATGTAAAATCAGATCTAAGCATAACACAAATACAAAAGCAAAATACTGCGGATGCTGCGGAATCTGAAATAAAAACAGAAAATGCTGGCAATCTTGGCGGGTCAGGCAGCATCTATAGAGAGAGAAACTGTTATGTATGCATGTTAATGTATGTACTGTAACACTAGACCACTGAATGTACCTTCACCCTGTATACACCATACCTGTACCACCAGAGGATGGTGCTGCTGGAGACACTGCAGGTAACCAAGTATAAAAGGGAGCTCACCTCTTGGTGTCCTCACTCTAGGAGCTGCAATAAAGGATTACGGTCACGACTGTTTAAGTACTATACCCTTACCTCGTGGAGTCGTTATTAAAGTGCTTGCATATACTACAACTGGCGACAAGGTTACGAATTTCCACGCACAATATGTCTAACCTAAGCAACTTCCAACAATTCGCTGATAGGGATGATTGGGATGCCTTTGTGGAAAGGCTAAAACGACCTGGCTGGGGACGCACCGATCTCGTTGGCGAACAAGCACAGGGCCATCCTGCTCAGCAGTTGTGGGCCCAACGTTCATGGCCTCGTCAGGGACCTGCTAGTCCCAGCGAAGATGACAACCAAGACCTATGCGGAGCTTGTAACTTTAATCAAAGAACAACTCAAACCTAAAGAGAGCATCCTCACAGCCAGACACCGGTTCTACACCCACCGGCGGCCCGAAGGCCAAGAAATTGCGAAATACGCTGCAGATCTGAGAAGATTGGCTGCACCGTGTGATTTCGGCAACCACCTCACCGAAGCACTAAGGGACATCTTCGTTATTGGAATCGGCCACGAGGGACTCCTCCACAAGCTGCTCTCTGCGGACACCCTGCAGAAGGCAATCAAAGTGAGCCAGGCATTCATGATTTCGGTCTGCGACTCCAAACGGATGATGACTCACACCCAGGACTCGAACCCGATGAGTACAGTGAACCGAATGGCGACTTTCAGAGGCAAGACTGCTGCCTCGAGTCCCACAACCCTGAGTTCGCCACATGGGGCCAACCGGCTAGGCCCGTGCTGGCGCTGTGGAGGAAACCACAGGACCCACCAGTGCCGATACAAAGACTATATTTGCAAAGGTTGCAACACTAAAGGTCACCTTCAGCGAATGTGTAGAAAAAGTTTTACTCACCGAGTTACTGAAGAGTTGGCCGATCATCCGGGCTCCAGCGCTGATGAAGACAAAGCTGCTCATCCCCTGGAAGAGGAGTACGGAATATATACCTGCTCCACTGAGAGTTCCCCGTGGAAAATGGAAGTAGAAATCAACAGGGTTCCAGTCTCGATGGAGATCGACACAGGGGCGAGCCAGTCGTTGATGAATCAGACAGCCTTTGAGAGACTCTGGGACAATCCCGCCGAATGACCCAAAATGTCCCCAATCCAGGCAAAGCTGCTCACCTACACAAAAGGCACCATCCCAGTCATTGGCAGCGTGGAGGTCCAGGTATCCCATGGTGGCGCGATGCACAAGCTTCCCCTGTGGAGCGTTACCAGTGATGGTCCAACGCTGCTGGGAAGAAGATGGATGAAGCAAGTCTAAATCTGTCCGAGCGACGAAGGCCTCCGGGCCCCGGCGATCGACATCCCACGTGGCCCCAAAAATGGATCCATCGCAGCACCTGAAAATCCTATCGACTAACTCGACTGCGCGGAGATGACACAGAGTGCACAACTCAACGGCGAGATGATCCAACCAGCACGACCAGACTTCACCTTCCGGGCTCCAGTGGCAGGACTCTGAGGGAAGAAGTTTGGCGCAGAAGGTAGATTCCCGGCGTCCGTGGCAGAACCTGGGGAGAAGAAGATCACCGCAGCCTACCTCGTGGAGAGAAAGAAGATGGTACCCGCACCATTGAAATCAAGATGGCCACGACCAGACCACGAGGGACAGCGTTGAGGGAGTAACATGTGTTACCGAGCAGCGAACCGGATTGGGGTAAAGATTGCAGGACCCTCGTAAAGGGGACCAGAACAATTAAAGGGACAGTTCCACTCTTGGCACAGCGATGCTGGTGATATTAAAGATAAAAGTGTAATTAATGAATGCAGGTATATAAATGTACTGTTGAATGGTGATGCCGGCAATGCTAATGGGAGAAATGTAACGAATGCTTCAAAAAGTGATGTAAGTGAAAAGTTTGTACTGTTGAACAGTGATGCCAGTAATGCTAATGTGACAAATGTAACCTTGTACCGAGATACTGGCAGCACACAAGAAAGCGTTGTAAGTGACAAATGTGAAAGTATAAAGAAGTATAACAATGTTGAAGTAGCTAGTTGCGATCGGAGCCAATGTATCATGTATGCCAATGATAGAATGAGAAATTATACCGGGTTCTACATGTATACTGACAATGCCAAATGGAACCCCACGTGGGAAACACACAGGTCCAGCGGGCTACCTGATCATGTAGCCTGTGCTTCCGGGACCAATGTGATGCCCCAGGAAGGGTTCACACGCTCCCAGTGGGAGCATACCCACTGCAGGGACAGCGGTCAATGGGCAGCACTGCCACCACCACTGGCAACCTGCCCCAAATCGGCCCTACCCCCCCCCCGCCCCGGTCACCAGTGCCAGCACTGGGAGCAAGAGGCCAGTACCCTCCAGCTTTCCCGGTGGAACCTGGGATGACCAGACTTCCACCACCAATGGAGGACAAGGAGGCCACACCACCCTGTGGCCCTACCCACCACTAAATGCCACCACCTACCCATTCTACAGTGTATGTACCTTACCAATAACAACATGTACTTGCTCCACCACTGCGGAATGCTCCAACAGTGACACCCACGTTGTCCATGTATGGGAGGGGTGGGGGGGGGGGGGTGGGAAATGGATGTGTGCAGCCAAAAACACATGGATCACACCCGGCACCCACACAAACCTCACCACAACCTCTCAATTTCCACTACTGATAACCTCCCCATGTCATGGTAATAAGGACTTGGGAAAGGCTTAGGGGTGAGTGTTGTTATGTATGCATGTTAATGCATGTAGTGTAACACTAGACCACTGAATGTACCTTCACCCTGTATACACTATACCTGTGCCACCAGAGGGTGCTGCTGCTGGAGACCTGTGGGTCACCTGTATACTGCAGGTAACCAAGTATAAAAGGCAGCTCATCTCTTGGTGTCCTCACTCTAAGAGCTGCAATAAAGGACTAAGGTCACTACTGTACAAATACTATGCCCTTACCTCATGGAGTCATTATTAGAGTGAAACATAGAAACATAGAAAATAGGTGCAGGAGTAGGCCATTCGGCCCTTCGAGCCTGCATGCCAGATGCACTATAATGTGGATAAATGTGAGGTTATCCACTTTGGTGGCATAAGTTGAATGGTGGTGGCCCCATTCAATAAGATCATGGCTGATCATTCACCTCAGTACCCATTACCTGCCTTCTCTCCATACCCCTTGATCCCTTTAGCCGTAAGGGCCATATCAAACTCCTTCTTGAATATATCCAATGAACTGGCATCAACAACTCTCTGCGGTACCGAATTCCACAGGTTAACAACTCTCTGAGTGAAGAAGTTTCTCCTCATCTCAGACCTAAATGGCTTACCCCTTATCCTTAGACTATGTCCCCTGGTTCTGGACTTCCCCAACATCGGGAACATTCTTCGTGCATCGAACCTGTCCAGTCCCATCAGAATTTTATACGTTTCTATGAGATACCCTCTCATCCTTCTAAACTCCAGTGAATAAAGGCCCAGTCAATCCAGTCTCTCCTGAATATGTCAGTCCAGCCATCCCGGGACTCAGTCTGGTGAACCTTCGCTGCACTCCCTCAATAACAAGAACGTCCTTCCTCAGATTAGGAGACCAAAACTGAACACAATATTCCAGGTGAGGCCTCAACAAGGCCCTGTACTACTGCAGTAAGACCTCCCTGCTCCTATACTCAAATCCCCTAGCTATGAAGGCCAACATGCCATTTGCCTTCTTCACCGCCTGCTGTACCTGCATGCCCACTTTCAATGACTGATGTACCATGACACCCAGGTCTCGTTGCACCTCCCCTTTTCCTAATCTGCCGCCATTCAGATAATATTCTGCCTTTGTGTTTTTGCCCCCAAAGTGGATAACCTCACATTTATCCACATTATACTGCATCTGCCATGCATTTGCCCATTCACCTAACCTGTCCAAGTCACTCTGCAGTCTCTTAGTGTCCTCCTCACAGCTCACATTGCCACCCAGTTTAGTGTCATCTGCAAACTTGGAGATAATACACTCAATTCCTTCATCCAAATCATTAATGTATATTGTAAAGAGCTGGGGTCCCAGCACTGAGCCCTGCGGCACCCCACTAGTCACTGCCTGCCATTCTGAAAAGGATCCGTTTATCCTGACTCTCTGCTTTTTGTCTGCCAACCAGTTCTCTATCCACGTCACTACATTACCCCCAATACCATGTGCTTTAATTTTGCACATCAATCTCTTGTGTGGGACCTTGTCAAAAGCTTTTTGAAAGTCCAAATACACCACATCCACTGGTTCTCCCTTGTCCACTCTACTAGTTACATCCTCAAAAAATTCCAGAACATTTGTCATGCATGATTTCCCCTTCATAAATCCATGCTGACTTGGACCGATCCTGTCACTGCTTTCCAAACACGCTGTTATTTCATCCTTAATAATTGATTCCAACATTTTCCCCACTACTGATGTCAGGCTAACCATCTATAATTACCCATTTTCTCTCTCTCTCCTTCTTTAAAAAGTGTTGTTACATTAGCTACCCTCCAGTCCATAGGAACTGATCCAGAGTCGATAGATTGTTGGAAAATGATCACCAATGCATCCACTATTCCTTAAGTACTCTGGGATGCAGACTATCAGGCCCCAGGGATTTATCTGCCTTCAATCCCATCAATTTCTCTAACACAATTTCCCACCTAATAAGGATATCCTTCAGCTCCTCCTTCTCACTAGACTCTCGGTCCCCTAGTACTTCCAGAAGGTTATTTGTGTCTTCCTTCGTGAAGACAGAACCAAAGTATTTGTTCAACTGGTCTGCCATTTCTTTGTTCCCCATTATAAATTCACCTGAATCTGACTGCAAGGGACCTACATTTGTCTTCTCTAATCTTTTTCTCTTCACATATCTATAGAAGCTTTTGCAGTCAGTTTTTATGTTCCCAGCAAGCTTACTCTCATACTCTATATTCCCCCTCCTAATTAAACCCTTTGTCCTCCTCTGCGGAATTCTAAATTTCTCCCAGTCCTCAGGTTTGCTGCTTTTTCTGGCCAATTTATATGCCTCTTCCTTGGATTTAACACTATCCTTAATTTCCTTTGTTAGCCACGGTTGAGCCACCTTCCCCGTTTTATTTTTATTCTAGACAGGGATGTACAATTGTTGAAATTCATCCATGTGATTTTTAAATGTTTGCCATTGCCTATCCACCGTCCCTCTTGGATATATTCAAGAGTGAGTTAGATATGGCCCTTACGTCTAAAGAGGTCAAGGGGTATGGAGAGAAAGCAGGAAGGGGGTACTGAGGGAATAATCAGCCATGATCTTATTGAATGGCGGTGCAGGCTCGAAGGGCCGAATGGCCTACTCCTGTACCTATTTTCTATGTTTCTATGTAACCCTTTAAGTATCATTTGCCAGTGTATTCTAGCCAATTCACGTCTCATACCATCAAAGTTACCTTTCCTTAAGTTCAGGACCCTAGTCTCTCAATTAATTGTGTCACTCTCCATCTTAATAAAAAAATTCTACCATATTATGCTCACTCTTTCCCAAGGGACCTCGCACAACAAGATTGCTAATTAGTCCTTTCTCATTACACATCACCCAGTCTAGGATGGCCAGCCCTCTAGTTGGTTCCTCGACATATTGGTCCAGAATACCATCCCTTATACACTCCAGGAAATTCTCTTCCACAATATTGCTACCAGTTTAGTTAGCCCAATCTATATGTAGATTAAAACCGCCCATGATAACTGCTGTACCTTTATTGCACGCACCCCTAATTTCTTCTTTGATGCTGTCCCCAACCTCACTTCTGCTGTTTGGTGGTCTGTACACAACTCCCACTAGTGTTTTCTGCCCTTTGGTATTCTGCAGCTCCACCCATACAGATTTCACATCATCTAAGCTAATGTCCTTCCCTACTATTGCGTTAATTTCCTCTTTAACCAGCAATGCTACCCCACCTCCTTTTCTTTTCTGTCTATCCTTCCTGAATGTGGAATACCCCTGGATGTTGAGGTCCCAGCCTTGGTCACCCTGGAGCCATGTCTCTGTGATGCCAATTATATCATATTCATTAATTGCTGCCTGTGCAGTTAATTTGTCCACCTTATTAAGAATACTCCTCGCATTGAGGCACAGAGCCTTCAGGCTTGTCTTTTTAACACACTTTGCCTCTTTAGAATTTTGCTGCAATGTGGCCCTTTTTGATTTTTGCCTTGGGTTTCACTGCCCTTCACTTTTACTTTTCTTCTTTCTATCTTTTGCTTCTGCCCCCATTCTACTTCCCTCTGTCTCCCTGCATAGATTCCCATCCTCCTACCATATTAGTTTAACTCCTCCCCAACAGCACTAGCAAACACTCCCCCTCGGACATTGGTTCCAGTCCTGCCCAGGTGCAGACCGTCCAGTTTGTACTGGTCTCACCTCCCCCAGGACCAGTTCCAATCTACCAGGAATTTGAATCACTCCCTTCTGCACCACTCCTCAAGCCACGTATTCATCTGAGCTATCCTGCGATTCCTACTCTGACTAGCATGTGGCACTGGTAGCAATCCTGAGATTACTACCTTTGAGATCCTACTTTTTAATTTAACTCCTAGCTGCAGAAGCGTCTATCTATTCCCCTTACAATAGAATCCCCTACCACTATAGCTCTCCCATTCTTTTTCCTGCCCTCCTGTGCAGCATTGCTGTCGGTGAATCTCGCTGAGCAGGAAACTGCTGTTTCATTTGCCTTAGCAAACTTTAAAAGTAATCGAAGTTTGGAATGTTTCTGGAGTCTGTGATCAGCATGAACACGTCTCTCTCTCTCGCTCTATCTTGCAGTACAGTGTACTTTGCAGCCATATCCTACCCCTGTAGTACACAGTTCAGAGCGATAATGATCAGCCGCATCCTCGACCTCCGAGCTTCATGGCCCGTGGCCTATAAAGGCAGCCCAGCTCCACCCATTTCTTTGGCCGCTAACTGGCCTACTGAGCCTCCAATATGTCGGGCAGGAATGTGCGGCTCCCATCATAGGTGTGAAGGAAAAACTAATAGGCCTCCAGGATCCACTCCTGGAAGGGATGTTAGGTCCTTTGCAAATAATAGCTTTGCTCTAGAGCCGAACTCCTTTCTTCCCACCCCTTCCGATTCCTTCCTCCGGCTTCCGATTCACCCCCTCCCCTGGGGTCGCCCTCCTGGTCTCCTAGCTTCTGTGATCTATCTATTTGATATTGTGTGAGTGTATGTGCAAGTGTGAGTGTGTGTGAGAGTGTGTGTGAGTATGTGTGTGTGTGTGTGTGAGTGTGTGAGTATGTGTGTGTGTGAGAGTGTGTGTGTGTGAGTATGTGTGTGTGTGCGTGTGTGTGTATGTGTGTGTGTGTGAGTGTGAGTATGTGTCTGTGTGTGAGTATGTGTGTGTGTGTCTGTGTGTGAGTATGTGTGTGTGTGAGTGTGTGTGTGTGTGTGTGAGAGTGTGTGTGAGTGTGTGTGAGTATGTGTGTGTGTGAGTATGTGAGTGTGTGAGAGTGTGTGAGTATGTGTGTGTGTGTGTGAGTGTGTCTGTGTGTGAGAGTGTGTGTGAGTATGTGTGTGTGTGTGTGTGAGTGCGTGAGTGTGTGTGAGTATGTGTGTGAGTGTGTGTGTGTGTGAGTGTGAGTGTGTGTGTGAGTGTGTGTGAGTATGTGTGTGTGTGAGTATGTGAGTGTGTGAGTGTGTGTGAGTATGTGTGAGTGTGTGTGTGTGTGAGAGTGTGTGTGAGTATGTGTGTGAGTGAGTGTGTGTGAGTATGTGTGTGAGTGTGTGTGTGTATGTG